>NW_026943825.1:11551507-11614007 GCF_035594765.1 Anolis carolinensis | reverse complement strand
CTATCTATTATCTATTTATCTTATCTATCTTTCTATTTATTTATCTAGCTATCTATCATCTATCATATCTTTCCTATATCATATCTATCTTTCCTATGTATTATCTATCTATCTATCTATCTATCTATCTATCTATCCACCTTTATAGCTATCCACCCAGTCATCCATCCTTTCATTTCTGCCAAATGTTTCCTTGAGTTACTAACTCTCGAACTTCACAATCACAATCACAATCACAATAAATTACTACTGACCCAGAAGTCATGAGTTCGAAACCAGCCCGGGTCGGAGTAAGCTCCCGATCATTAATAGCCTAGCTTGCTGTTGACTTATGCAGCTCGAAAGACAGTTGCATCTGTCGAGTAGGAAACTTAGGTACCACTTTAAGTGGGGAGGCTAATTTAACTAATTTACGACACAATAAAACTTCCAGCAGTGTGTGGAAAGGAATGAGGAAGTATTCCATCAAGGACTCGGTGTCACAGTGGACGGTGAAGCGGCAGCTCCCCCTTGTGGCCAGAATCGAGCATACCTTCATGAAGCCGGAAGCTGGAAAATGTTAAATTGCCTCTGTGTCTGTCTATATACTGTATGTCTAATGGAATCCGAGGCTTTGCAGGCCTGATTTTCGTTTCCAATTTGCATAGAACAAATCCCTTTGGAAAGCATTCAGAAAACCAGACGCTGCAGCGGAGAGTGGAGCTGTCTTAAATATTTAAAAGAATCCACTTTTCTGCGTTAAGGTAACCGAAGACGGGTTGCCTTCGCGTTGGTCCCGAAGAGAAAAGAGACTCAGAGGAGGATAGGAATGCATTGACCGCCCTTCCGAAGGCTGGCTGTGAACATAGTATAATGCCCTATAAGATCCAGGGAGGATCATATTATCCCATATATATGTTTAGAGAACCTTAAGGGATGCCCTTCTTTGCCTCTTACATTTCAGATGATAGCTAGACAGCTAGACAGATTATATAGATGAGATAGATATAGATATGAATAGATGATTATAGAAGAAATAGATGAGCTAGATGGATGGATGGATGGATGGATGGATAGATACATAGATACATAGATAGATGACAGATAGATAGCTGGATGGATGGATGGACGGATAGATAGATAGATACATAGATAGATGACAGATAGCTGGATGGATGGATGGATGGATGGATAGATAGATAGATAGATGACAGATAGATAGCTGGATGGATAGATAGATGGATGGATGGATGGATAGATAGACAGACAGAGAGATAGGCAGGCAGACAAACAGATGGAAGGATAGATAGATAGATAGATAGATAGATAGATAGATAGATAGATAGATAGATAGATAGATAGCTGGATGGATGGATGGACGGACAGACAGACAGACACAGACAGACAGATAGCCGGATGGATGGATGGATGGATAGATAGATACATACATACATACATACATAGATGACAGATATCTGGATGGATAGATGGATGGATGGATGGATGGATGGATGGATGGATGGATGGATGGATAGATAGACAGACAGAGAGATAGGCAGGCAGACAAACAGATGGAAGGATAGATAGATAGATAGATAGATAGATAGATAGATAGATAGCTGGATGGATGGATGGACGGACAGACAGACAGACACAGACAGACAGATAGCCGGATGGATGGATGGATGGATAGATAGATACATACATACATACATACATACATAGATGACAGATATCTGGATGGATAGATGGATGGATGGATGGATGGATGGATGGATGGATGGATAGATAGACAGACAGAGAGATAGGCAGGCAGACAAACAGATGGAAGGATAGATAGATAGATAGATAGATAGATAGATAGATAGATAGATAGATAGATAGATAGCTGGATGGATGGACGGACAGACAGATAGACACAGACAGATAGCTGGATGGATGGATGGATGGATGGATAGATAGATACATACATACATACATAGATGACAGATAGCTGGATGGATAGATGGATGGATGGATGGATGGATGGATGGATGGATGGATGGATAGATAGACAGACAGAGAGATAGGCAGGCAGACAAACAGATGGAAGGATAGATAGATAGATAGATAGCTGGATGGATGGATGGACGGACAGACAGATAGACACAGACAGACAGATAGCTGGATGGATGGATGGATGGATGGATGGATAGATAGACAGACAGAGAGATAGGAAGGCAGACAAACAGATGGAAGGATAGACAGACAGACAGACAGACAGACAGCTGGATGGATGGATGGCTAGACAGACAGACAGACAGACAGACAGACAGAAAGAAAGATAGATAGATAGATGACAGATAGATAGCTGGATGGATGGATGGATGGATAGATAGGCAGGCAGACAAACAGATAGAAGGATAGACAGACAGACAGACAGACAGCTGGATGGATGGATAGATAGATAGGCAGGCAGACAGATGGAAGGATAGACAGACAGACAGACAGACAGACAGCTGGATGGATGGATGGATGGATGGATGGATGGATGGATAGACAGATAGATAGATAGCTGGATGGATGGATGGATACATAGATAGATGGATGGATGGATGGATGGATGGATGGATGGATGGATGGACGGACAGATAGACAGATAGCTGGATGGATGGATGGATAGATAGATAGATAGATAGATAGATAGATAGATAGATAGATACATACATACATACATACATACATACATACATAGATGACAGATAGATGGATGAATGGATGGATAGATAGACAGATAGAGAGATAGGCAGACAAACAGATGGAAGGATAGATAGACAGACAGACAGACAGATAGATAAATAGCTGGATGGATGGATGGATGGATGGATGGATGGATGGATGGATAGACAGACAGACAGATAGATAGCTGGATGGATGGATGGATACATAGATGGATGGATGGATGGATGGATGCATGGATGGACGGACAAACAGACAGACAGATAGCTGGATGGATGGATAGATAGATAGATAGATAGATAGATAGATAGATAGCTGGATGGATACATAGAGCACATTTTATCTAAGGATTATTTCTGCGTTTGATTTATTGAAATATTCCCATCCAAACCCAAGTCACGAAGGTGGAGGCATTACTTTTCATTCAACCCTCGTAAGTTGTAGCTTTGGATATTGTAAATAAAGCTTCAGAGAGCTTCTGTTTAGGGGAACATGCTTCCTCCGTCAATGTTTAACACTTACACAAATAACCAGCCACTGCCAGAAGGAACAGAGAGCTTCCTCTATGCTGACGATCGTGCCATCACCGCCCAAGCAGAGAGCTTTGAAAGGGTCGAACAGAAGCGCTCCAAAGTTTTAGGTGCTGTTCCTGCCCATTACAGAGAACAGATGGATACAGATACATATAGATCAGTGATTCCCAAAGTGGGCGCTACTGCCCCCTGGTGGGGACTGCAGCAATCCAGGGGGGCGGTGATGGCACCTATTAGGACAAGGGGGTGGGGCCAGAGGAGGGGCGGGGCCTCTTCCCAAGAGCCTGAGACAGGGCTGAGCCTCTATATCTCTCCTGAGAGGCCGTTTAGGACGAAAGGGCGGGGCTAGGGATGGGGGCGGGGCCTCTTCCAAAGACCACGAGACAGGGCTGAGCCTCTATATCTCTCCCGAGAGGCCTTTTAGGACGAAAGGGCGGGGCTAGGAGTGGGGGCGGGGCCTCTTCAAAAGAGCATGTGATAGGGCTGAGCCTCTATACCTCTCCTGAGAGGCCGTTTAGGACTAAAGGGCGGGGCTAGGAGTTGGGGCGGGGCCTCTTCCAAAGAGCATGAGATAGGGCTGAGCCTCTATACCTCTCCTGAGAGGCCTTTTAGGACTAAAGGGCGGGGCTAGGCGTGGGGGCGGGGCCTCTTCCAAAGAGCATGAGATAGGGCTGAGCCTCTATACCCCTCCTGAGAGGCCTTTTAGGACTAAAGGGCGGGGCTAGGAGTGGCGGCGGGGCCTCTTCCAAAGAGCGTGAGACAGGGCTGAGCCTCTATATCTCTCCTGAGAGGCCTTTTAGGATGAAAGGGCGGGGCTAGGGATGGGGGCGGGGCCTCTTCCAAAGAGCACGAGACAGGGCTGAGCCTCTATATCTCTCCTGAGAGGCCTTTTAGAACGAAAGGGCGGGGCTAAGAGTGGGGGCGGGGCCTCTCCCAAAGAGCATGAGATAGGGCTGAGCCTCTATATCTCTCCTGAGAGGCCTTTTAGGACGAAAGGGCGGGGCTAGGGATGGGGGCGGGGCCTCTTCCAAAGAGCATGAGACAGGGCTGAGCCTCTATATCTCTCCTGAGAGGCCTTTTAGGATGAAAGGGCGGGGCTAGGGATGGGGGCGGGGCCTCTTCCAAAGAGCACGAGACAGGGCTGAGCCTCTATACCTCTCCCGAGAGGCCTTTTAGGACGAAAGGGCGGGGCTGGGAGTAGGGGCGGGGCCTCTTCCAAAGAGCATGTGATAGGGCTGAGCCTCTATACCTCTCCTGAGAGGCCGTTTAGGACTAAAGGGCGGGGCTAGGAGTTGGGGCGGGGCCTCTTCAAAAGAGCATGAGATAGGGCTGAGCCTCTATACCCCTCCTGAGAGGCTTTTTAGGACTAAAGGGCGGGGCTAGGAGTGGGGGCGGGGCCTCTTCCAAAGAGCGTGATACAGGGCTGAGCCTCTATATCTCTCCTGAGAGGCCTTTTAGGATGAAAGGGCGGGGCTAGGGATGGGGGCGGGGCCTCTTCCAAAGAGCACGAGACAGGGCTGAGCCTCTATATCTCTCCTGAGAGGCCTTTTAGAACGAAAGGGCAGGGCTAGGAGTGGGGGCGGGGCCTCTTCCAAAGAGCATGAGATAGGGCTGAGCCTCTATACCTCTCCTGAGAGGCCTTTTAGGACGAAAGGGCGGGGCTAGGGATCGGGGCGGGGCCTCTTCCAAAGAGTACGAGACAGGGCTGAGCCTCTATATCTCTCCTGAGAGGCCTTTTAGGACGAAAGGGCGGGGCTAGGAGTGGGGGCGGGGCCTCTTCCAAAGAGCATGAAATAGAGCTGAGCCTCTATACCTCTCCTGAGAGGCCTTTTAGGACTAAAGGGCGGGGCTAGGAGTGGGGGCGGGGCCTCTTCCAAAGAGCATGAGACAGGGCTGAGCCTCTATACCTCTCCTGAGAGGCCTTTTAGGACTAAAGGGCGGGGCTAGGGATGGGGGCGGGGCCTCTTCCAAAGAGCACAAGACAGGGCTGAGCCTCTATATCTCTCCTGAGAGGCCTTTTAGGACGAAAGGGCGGGGCTAGGGATCGGGGCGGGGCCTCTTCCAAAGAGCACGAGACAGGGCTGAGCCTCTATATCTCTCCTGAGAGGCCTTTTAGGACGAAAGGGCGGGGCTAGGAGTGGGGGCGGGGCCTCTTCCAAAGAGCATGAAATAGAGCTGAGCCTCTATACCTCTCCTGAGAGGCCTTTTAGGACTAAAGGGCGGGGCTAGGAGTGGGGGCGGGGCCTCTTCCAAAGAGCATGAGACAGGGCTGAGCCTCTATACCTCTCCTGAGAGGCCTTTTAGGACTAAAGGGCGGGGCTAGGGATGGGGGCGGGGCCTCTTCCAAAGAGCACAAGACAGGGCTGAGCCTCTATATCTCTCCTGAGAGGCCTTTTAGGACGAAAGGGCGGGGCTAGGGATGGGGGCGGGGCCTCTTCCAAAGAGCACGAGACAGGGCTGAGCCTCTATATCTCTCCTGAGAGGCCTTTTAGGACGAAAGGGCGGGGCTAGGGATGGGGGCGGGGCCTCTTCCAAAGAGCACAAGACAGGGCTGAGCCTCTATATCTCTCCTGAGAGGCCTTTTAGGACGAAAGGGCGGGGCTAGGGATGGGGGCGGGGCCTCTTCCTAAGAGCACAAGACAGGGCTGAGCCTCTATATCTCTCCTGAGAGGCCTTTTAGGACGAAAGGGCGGGGCTAGGGATGGGGGCGGGGCCTCTTCCTAAGAGCACAAGACAGGGCTGAGCCTCTATATCTCTCCTGAGAGGCCTTTTAGGACGAAAGGGCGGGGCTAGGGATCGGGGCGGGGCCTCTTCCCAAGAGCATGAGACAGGGCTGAGCCTCTATACCTCTCCTGAGAGGCCTTTTAGGACTAAAGGGCGGGGCTAGGAGTGGGGGCGGGGCCTCTTCCCAAGAGCGTGAGACAGGGCTGAGCCTCTATATCTCTCCTGAGAGGCCTTTTAGGACGAAAGGGCGGGGCTAGGGGTGTGGGCAGGGCCTCTTCCCAAGAGCATGAGACAGGGCTGAGCCTCTATACTTCTCCTGAGAGGCCTTTTAGGACGAAAGGGCGGGGCTAGGGGTGTGGGCGGGGCCTCTTCCCAAGAGCATGAGACAGGGCTGAGCCTCTATACTTCTCCTGAGAGGCCTTTTAGGACCAATAAAAGCCAGCCACACACCAATGTACGTAAATAAAGCCAGTTCTTTTAAAAAATAAGTCTTTATTATCAACAACAATCGGAGCATTAATTCAGGTCACTTCTTGGACAACTATCAGGAAAAAGGAAACGGAGAGAAGGAGGAAAGAAAACCCAAACTTTCCTATGGAGAAGTCTACAAAGCTCATTACAGTTATTATACCCTGGACTTTTCCCCCCTCCTTTAAAAAAAAGTCATTCTATTGCTTCCCTGAAAAAAACCCCATAGAGTTAAATAAAAAAAGGAAACTGAGATAATGAATGGGATCAAAGGGTATTGATCTTCTTTTGTCGTGCAGAAACCTATTCAATATCCATTAAGATGGAACTAAAGCTTAAAGGGAACGTTGTCTTGCTCCCCGACTAGAAGAAAATCACTTTAATTGACATTATTATTATATTTCTACCCAGCTTTGGGTCTCAAACAATAGAAAAAAAGTACAGTAATAATTACGATATTTATATTTATTTATACTGAGCTCTGGGTCTAAATTAAGAGAGAAAGCGAATCATAATAACAGTAATAATGTCAATTATTATTAATACCTCATTTTGCATTTCAATCAAATGAGAAAAGCTAATCATAGTAGTAGCAGTAGTAGTAGTAGTAGTAGTAGTAATAATAATAATAATAATATTTAACTTTGGGTCTCAATCAAAGAGAGGAAACCTAATAATAAAGTATGAATAATAATGCCAATTATTATTAATATCTAGTTTTGAGTCTCAACCAAGAGAGGAAAGTTAATAATAGCAATAATAATGACAATAATTATTAATATTTAGCTTTGGGTCTCAATCAAAGAAAGGAAACCTAATAATAAAGTATGAATAATAATGTCAATTATTATTAATATCTAGCTTTGGGTCTCAATCAAGAGAGAAAACCTAATAATAAAGTACTAATAATAATGACAATTATTAATATATAGTTTTGGGTCTGAATCAAGCGAGGAAAGCTAATCATAGTAATAATAATGTCAAATTATTATTAATATATAGCTTTGAGTTTCAATCAAGAGAGAAAACCTAATAATAAAGTACTAATAATAATGTCATTTATTAATATATAGCTTTGAGTCTCAATCAGGAGAGGAAATCTAATAATAATAATAATGTCAATTATTTTTAATACCTAGTTTGGGTCTCAATCAAGAGGGTAAGCTAATAATAATAATGGAAATTATTATTAATACCTAGTTTTGCACCTCAAGCAAGAGAGAAACTAATAATAATAATAATAATAATATGTCAATTAGTATTATTACCTAATCAAGAGGGAAACGGTAATAATAGTCCATTATTATTGGAAAAGGTAAAATGTCAATTATTATTAATACCTAGCTTTGAGTCTCAATCAAGAGAACAAGCTAATAATAATAGTAATCATAATAATTCAATTATTTTTAATATCAAGCTTTGGGTCTCAATCAAGATAAAAAATCTAATAATAATAATAATAATAATAATAATAATAATAGATCAATTAAAGTGATTTTCCTCTAGATCGGGAGCAAAAAGTCCACTCTTATAATATCCAAATGTAAGTCTATAGTTCCCGCAACCAAAGACACAGCCCGTCACAGATAAATCTCACATTTGTCGCTTTTTCAGAACAGTGATTTCAAGGGTAAATAGACAAAACTTCAGGAAATAATTAATAACTTTTCATTGAAAGGCTGCTATACCCCTCCTGTCCATTGGAGGGCGCCAAAGCGCAATCAAACCATAGGCCATTCTCTCATCCACTTCCTCCAATTCTATGCTTTCTTATTAAAAACACCAAAAAGCAAATCAAAGCTTATTCTGTGATCAGTGGGAAAGTAGACTAAAGAGAAAAAAAAAGAAATTAAATTAAAACAAACGTCAAAAGGAGAGGTTTCCAAAAAACTCAAGTTTCCAAAAAAAGGGAGAAAACCTTTGCATCGTTTTAATAAATAAGACGTGAATTTGTTGTCGTTGTTGTTGTTGTTAAGGGGATGTTTCACCATAAAGGAAACAAAGCCGCAGATTCAACTAAATGGAGAGCAAAAGAAACGGCATCAAGTCAACATCTCCGCGGATTCAACACATCAACCCGGGATGAGCGAATATAATGAATCAGAATTAATTAGGAAATTGTTAATTAGATCTCATTAAGGCGGAAAGGTTTTGGATTCGGAGGGGAAAGAGGTCTTCATAGTGGAAACTCATAGCAAACAAGAATCAACTATAGTATCCATGTATATATATTTCAAAAACTCATTCATTTTTGCAACCAACGGTAATACATATCATCTAACCGTCGTCATAATGAGAATGGAGGAAAAGGAAGGGAAAGAGGAAATAAAGACAAGACGGGGGATGCATCTACACTGGAGAATTAATGCAGTTTGGCGTTGAGCAGCCAAGGCTCAAAGCTATGGGAGTTGTAGTTTTACTCGCCAAACTACAACTCCCGAGGTTTCAATAGCATTGGAGCCATGGCAACCCAAATGGTATCACTTCAGCTGGGATTTGCTCAGCGGGCTAAGAAAAATCCTACAGATCGAAAGGCTGGCAGTTCGAGCCCAGGCCGGGGTGAGCAACCGCTGTTAATGCAGAAATGCGAGTAGATAAATAGGTACTGCTTTCACCGGAGGTGCCTTTAAGGACATCGATTGAACGACAAAGCTCCTCGGCATGAAAGACGGAGCGACAGCACCCCATAGTGGCCGGAGTCGAGTACAGCCTCCAAGGTGCCGGAAATAATAATAATAATAATAATAATAATAATAATAATAATAATAATAACAATAATAGGGTTGTTGTATGTCTTTCGGGCTGTGTGGCCATGTTCCAGAAGTATTCTCTCCTGACGTTTCGCCCACATCTATGGCAGGAATCCTCAGAGGTTGTGAGGTATGGATAAACTGGGAGGCTGGGGGAGAGAGGGCCCCGGTTTTTATTCAGTATTCAGTATTTATTCACCCTTTTTTCTTCAAGCTAACAAGAAGCATCTTGCTGTCTCTCCTGGCAAGATGTAACTACTTAGATGTTTGTTATTTTTCCTTTCTTATTTTTCCTTAGAAACCAGTCTAGAGTAGACTAGTCAGCTCCCAAGCCTTTCTATCTACAATGGAGTTCTTTTTACCTGAATAAATACTTTTTGAACTTTTATTGAGACTCTGCAGTCATTGCAATCCTAAATAGACAAAGGCTTCTCTTGCTCAGACACGCCCTCTCTCCCCCAGCCTCCCAGTTTATCCATACCGCACAACCTCTGAGGATGCCTGCCATAGATGTGGGCGAAACGTCAGGAGAGAATACTTCTGGAACATGGCCACACAGCCCGAAAGACATACAACAACCCTGTGATCCCGGCCATGAAAGCCTTCGACAACACAATAATAATAATAATACAGTAGAGTCTCACTTATCCAAGCTAAACAGGCCAGCAGAACCTTGGATAAGCAAATATCTTGGATAATAAGGAGGGATTAAGGAAAAGCCTATTAAACATCAAATTAGGTTATGATTTTACAAATTAAGCACCAAAACATCATGTTTTACAACAAATTGGACAGAAAAAGTAGTTCAATGCGCAGTAATGTTATGTTGTAATTACTGTATTTACGAATTTAGCACCAAAATATGACGATATATTGAAAACATTGACTACAAAAATGGCTTGGATAATCCAGAAACTTGGATAAGCGAGGCTTGGATAAGTGAGGCTCTACTGTAATAATAATAATAAAAATATATTGTCAGTTTGTAGGACCGAGTAAAAAAAAAACCACTGGAGCAAATCTCACCAAATTTGGCCACAATACACCAACACATCCAAGATATGATCTTTACTCAAAAAAACCCTAAACAAATAAACAGGAATAAATAGCCTTGCAGCTTCAAAGCCTGGCTGCTTCTGACTATTTTTTTCATACCACCAGACTACGCCACAGCAACACGTGGCCGGGCACAACTAATAATAATAATAATAATAATAATAATAATAATAATAATAATAATAATAAACATCACACAGTCCTAGACACTTGGGAAGTGTTCGACTTGTCGTTTTGTGATATGAAACCTAGCATGTCTATCTTGTTTGCTGTGTCATAAGAAAATAATAATAATCTAATAATAATAAGCATATCTATCTTGTTTGCTGTGTCATAAAATAATAATAATCTAATAATAATAAACATATCTATCTTGTTTGCTGTGTCATAAAATAATAATAATAATAATAATAATAATTTTAAATTATTATTATTATTATTATTATTATTATTATTATTATTATTTTATTATGACACAGCAAACAAAACAGACATGCTGGATTTCATATCACAAAATCACAAGTCGAACACTTCCCAAGTGTCTAGGACTGTGTGATGTATTTTCGGATGATGCGTGCAGATCCCAGTAGGGTGGCCTTTTGCAGTTGGCAGATTGTGATTATTATTATTATTTTATTTTTGTATCCTGCCTCCATCTCTCCGAAGGGACTCAGGGCGGCTAACTTGGGCCCAAACCCAGACAATTACAATAACACAGAATAAAATACATAAATGACAAATAAGATGAGAAATGCCTTTACTATCTGACCGTGTTGTCTTTGTTGATTGTATGACGGTATTACATGTGTGTTCCGTAATCCGCCCTGAGCAGAATATAAGTAAAGTATATTATTACTATCAAAGAGCATTAATTCCCCAGTGTAGACGAACTCAAAGAGTTACGGGATCCACGGAATACAAATATATTATTATTATTATTATTATTATTATTATTATTATTATTATTATTATCAAACTGCATTAATTCCGCAGGGTAGATGCACTCAAAGGGTTACGGGATCTGAAAATTAGCACAAAACTGGGACGATGGGAGGCGCAATACATTCAACCGGACTTGAGAAACTTTGGGAAGACTGTCTTTTTGCAAAGAGGGGCCAAAACTAGCCTCGGATATTGGATGCAATGAGTGTTTAGTCTACTTATTTGGCCACTAAGCGACTTATATAATAACTGGGGGTGCATCTACATTGGGCATGGGCAAACTTGGGTTCTGCAGGTGTTTTGGACTGCAACTCCCACCATTCCTAACAGCCTCAGGCCCCTTCCTTTTGCCCCTCAGCCGCTTAAGCGGCTGAGGGGCAAAAGGAAAGGGCCTGAGGCTGTTAGGAATGGTGGGAGTTGCAGTCCAAAACACCTACAAGGCCAGAGTTTGCCCATTCCTGGTGCAGATACATATTTGCATTACTGTGCGCATTACAGACCTGGCCTAAGCCTGGAATCGGAGCATGCGCTGAGTTCTCCGACCCAAGAAAAGCCTTTGCTCTATTTACTCCACCCAACGAATGCCCATCTTCCACTCGTAGATAGGTTTCGGAAACTACAACTCCCACCACGTTCTCAGGATGGAGGGAAGGATGGAGACGGAGAAAAGAAAGGCACAAGCGATTTCCAGTCGACGGCAACAAAGCATGGATTTGTTTGATCATTTCATTTCCTAACCATCGTGGATCGAGTGAGATCCATTCTCTAGATCTCAAAAACACAGCCGCTCCTTATGGGCCTTCTTCGTTTCAAAAGGACGATCCAGGGCTCAATTTGTGGCCCAGTGTCCAATTTTTGGTCCACAAAACGTTTTGGAAATGTCTCCGAAACGCTTTTGGAAACATCTCCGAAATGTTTTTGGAGCCGTCTCCTAAACGTTTTGGAAATGTCTCCAAAACATTTTTGGAAACCTCTCCAAAATGCTTTTGGAAACGTCTCCAAAACGTTTTTTGGAGCTAACTCTGAAACGCTTTTGGAAACGTCTCCAAAATGTTTTTGGAAACATCTCCGAAACGTTTTTGGAAACGTCTCCGAAATGCTTTTGGAAACGTCTCCAAAACGTTTTTTGGAGCTGTCTCCGAAACATTTTTGGAAACGTCTCCAAAACGTTTTTTGGAGCTGTCTCCGAAACATTTTTGGAAACGTCTCTGAAATGTTTTTGGAAACCTCTCCGAAATGCTTTTGGAAACGTCTCCGAAACGTTTTTGGAAACCTCTCCAAAATGTTTTTTGAAACATCTCCGAAACGTTTTTGGAAACGTCTCCAAAATGTTTTTGGAAACATCTCCGAAACGTTTTTTGGAGCTGTCTCTGAAATGTTTTTGGAAATGTCTTTGAAACGCTTTTGGAAACGTCTCCGAAACGCTTTTGGAAACATCTCCGAAACGTTTTTGGAAACATCTCTGAAACACTTTTGGAAACATCTCTGAAACACTTTTGGAAACGTCTCCGAAACGCTTTTGAAAATGTCTCCGCAATGTTCTCGGAAATGTCTCCAAAACTTTTTTGGAAACGTCTCCGAAATGCTTTCGGAAACCTCTCCGAAACACTTTCGGAAACGTCTCCGAAACACTTTCGGAAACGTCTTCGAAACACTTTCGGAAACGTCTCCGAAACACTTTTGGAAACGTCTCCGAAACGCTTTTGAAAATGTCTCCGCAATGTTCTCGGAAATGTCTCCAAAACTTTTTTGGAAACGTCTCCGAAATGCTTTCGGAAACCTCTCCGAAACACTTTCGGAAACGTCTCCGAAACACTTTCGGAAACGTCTCCGAAACATTTTCGGAAACGCCTCCAAAACACTTTTGGAAATGTCTCCAAAACATTTTTGGAGCCATCTCCGCAATGTTCTTGGAAACATCTCTGAAATGTTTTTGGAAATGTCTCCGAAATTATTTTGGAAACCAAGTCTTCAAAAGGCATCGGAAGGTGTCTCAATAGATGCAGCCGGTTCATCTGCTGATTCCCTCCCAAAATCTATCCATCTAAAATGGCTCCAAAACGTGACAAATCTCCCCTTCATTTGGGGCATCAAGTAAGTAAACATGTCCACGTTTTATCCGAAGTTGCCCTTAAGATCTTCAGATACAGAGCTAAAAGCAATCCTTCCAACGTTGCCAATTCTGGAGGTATTTTGAAAGCTATTTGAGTGCTTTTTCCAGCCACAAAAATTGAGTAGAAGCCCTTCACGTATCCAAATAAAAGGCTTCTCTTAGACTGATAAGTAGGGGAAGAAGGGGACAGGTTTCGACCTCCAAAGAAGCCACAAACAAGACTCCAGGTTACACTTTGCTCGCCTTACATCCTAATCATATACATTTTATACGGTGATGGATCTTATCTCTAGGACAGTGTTCCCCGAACTCTGGTCTTCCAAGTTTCCAGAATCCCTGGTCATTGTCCAAACCAGCTGGGACTTCTGGGAGTCAGAGTCCAAAAGACCTGGAAGGTTAGTTTGGGTATCATTGCTCTTGACGTATTTTTCCCAAACACTGCTCTTCCAAATGTTTCGGACTTCAGTTCCCAGAATCCCTGGTCTTTGGCCAAGGCGTCTGCGACTTCTGGAAGTTGGAGTCCAAAAGACCTAGAAGATGAGAGTTTGGGAGCCACTGCTCTTAAGTCTTCCCCTTATCACATCCTCTTATACAATTCAGCCATTGCTCTGAATTTTCTTGCTTTTTCTAAGTCGCCAAAAATGGTTACAGATCCCGTGATTCCCCCCCATCGATCCCGCTCTTTAGACCCAACTTTAAGGCAGCCCGAGGAGCATCCCAGAACCAAGAAAACCTTCCAAAAATATATAGATATATATATACATTATTTGTTAAGTACACTTGGCTTTTTTTTTCTCGTCGTCCCAACCCCAAAAAATGGCTCGGACGAGGATTAAAATTGCATAGTTTGGAAAGGCTCTTCTTCCCGGATTCTCGAGAGACTGAACCCATTTTGTGAACAAAACACAAACAGATCATTTCATTGCTTTCTGAAAAACCCTGAAAACGGACCGATACGAGGGACTGCTTTCCCATCGAGACGCATTGGCCACGAACGATGCCCGTGCCGGCGTCTCCAAAATCCCAAATTTCGGCGGGGTTGTGGAAACACATTTTATTATTACTATCATCGTTTTTTTAAAAGAGAGAACAAGAAAAATAGTGTCGTTAGCATCTAATGTACATCTCGCGCCCCACCCCAAACCACAAACGTAGCCCTGTTAAAAATATATTTATATATATATTTATAGGTATATAACATCTATATTCTTTAGTATTTATCTGCCATCCCCGGGAAGTTCTGGCTCGACAAAAAGGAGCCGCTTTCTTTCTACGCAGCAGAACAGAGGTAGTCTAGAAAACTATATATATATATATATATATATATATATATATATATATATTGAGAAAGAGAAAGCTTGCATGGAAGAAAGGTTATTATTCTCTGCAGGGAAGAGAGAATTTTGTACAGATTTGTATTCTAAGCAGCACAATGGAGGAGCGAGGGAGGGTTTACATAACCAGCCAACCCCTCTTCCGTTTACGCCATCCCTTCCCAAAATTTATTTTTGCGTGTTTTATTGCTTCGGTCGACACCACATTTCGTGCCCGGTTTCCTGCTTTTCGCCCGACTGGGTTCGGGGATTATTGCACGCAAATTGACCGCTTTGCGTAGTTAAAAAACGACAACGAAAACAACGGAGTATTGCAACCGACGTGCCGATAATTTCCCTCCTCCTCAACTTCTCTCGGACTTTCAAGTTTTTGGAAATAGATTCAGATCCAACGACAAGGCCCAGGTCGTTGGAAAAAAGGGGATTTTCAAAGCCTTTTTTGAAATGAGCGTCCCTTTTCCGTTGGGGAAAATAAAAGTCCAGGATTTTGGTGCCAAGGGAACACGGTGGAAAGAGACCTCTCTCTAGAAATAAATGAACCACAAAACAACTTTTAGTTAATGTTATCTAAGAGACCCTAAGGAGGGGTGGTATTACCTTCAGGAGGTTGTGAAATGAAAACTAAAATCAAGTCGGGGGCAAATCGGATTTGATCTGACGGGAAGGAAAGGATGCTCTGCAATCCTACCCACAGAATGCTTTGGTTTAAAGCAGGCATGGGCAAACTTGGGCCTTTGCTTCATGTGTTTTGGACTGCAATTCCCACCATTCCTAACAGCCTCAGGCCCCTTCCTTTTCCCCCTCAGCCGCTTAAGCGGCTGAGGGGGAAAAGGAAAGGGCCTGAGGCTGTTAGGAATGGTGGGAGTTGCAGTCCAAAACACCTGGAGCGACAAAGTTTTCCCATTCCCGGTCTAAAGGTTTGCGTAGGAGATTATCGCACGGCACTGTTAATGCGCTGTTGTTCCACTTCGACCCTTATGAAAACTCTGGACTTTGTAATTTATAAAGTGAGAATTTAGAACACAAGAGGTCTAAAGTGCGACGACAGCGCTTTAACAGCCTCGCGCGGTAACGCACTGGAGTTTCGGATAAGCTGAAAGTTCCCGAAATCCCAGCACAATCAGCTCTCTCCAACTCCCACTTCATGCACCTAGTACGGCGTCCCCGGTTTCGGATAAGCAGAACGTTCCCCAAATCCCCACACAATCCCAACTCCGGCGCATACTCCCAAATACAGTATCCCCCCACTTTCTGTATGTTTTCCGCCCCATGTTTTGTTGCAGCGTCGGCTCTGTTTGGCCTGGCTCTGAGGCGGGGTAAACGGCGTTGTAAAACTCCGAGGCGGGGAATAACGGCGTTGGGAGGGGACGGGAGGAAAGGAGAGGGAATTATTGCATTCCCCACAACGCCCGTGGGTCCAGACGCCGGAGGCCCTCTCAGAAGCGGTGTGTCAAGGCCCCCGGCTCCCGTTCTTTCCGCTTCAGTTCCTCCTTGTAGCAACAGGAGCAATAATTCCCAGTCTCCGGGTGCCCGTAAAAACTGCAGTTCGGCTGTTTGCATTTGGTTTGCTGAACCCCGCCGTAGAGGAACCGGGCTTTGTTCGGGTCGACGACAATGCCTTTTGGAGAGCCGCCGGCACTGCCGCCGCCGCCGCCGGGCTCGTGGTACTCCCGGTAGCCATTGCTGGGGGAGATCGGGCACGGGGAGCCGTCGCAGTCCAGCCCCCGGTAACTCGGCAGCAAGTCCGTGTCCGTCGGGGAGAAGCGCCCGCCCAAGTGCGGAGGGCCGGCTTGGTAGAGGTGAGGGGGCCGCACTTGGCCGCAGTGCCGGGGCAGCGTGGCGTAGGAGGGGAGGGGGCCGCAGGGGCCGCCGGCGAGCTGCCGCCGACCCTCTTGGTAGCTGGGCGGGTGGGCGCTCTCCACGCTGCTCATCAAGGAGGGTCGAGGGATGGTGAAGACCCCCGAGTGGCTGGTTGGGAAGCCGGCCATCTTGGCCCCGATGGCGGCCTGTTCGGGGCTCTGGAGGCCGTAGGGGGAGAGCGCCGGCGGGGAGTAGGTGGGGTTCGGCAAAGCGTCCTCCCCTCGGAGAGGGCTGCACTCCGAATCTGGCCTCCTCCCGCCACCGTTGCCGAGAGCCGCCATCTTCTTCTCGGCCTCCCTCTGCTTCTGCTCGGCCGAGAACCGTTCCTCGGCGTCGGCAAGATACCGCTGGATCATCTCCTCCTGGTACTGGTGCCGGTGGCTCGTCTTCAGCTGGCCGGTGAAGATGAACTTGCGCTCCCCTTGCATGGCGGCCCGGAGGATGCCCAAGCTGAGCTTGATGTCGCTGCCGTACTTGCACGTGGTGTCGGCCGGCTTCTCCGAGGCCGCCTTAGCCGAGCACGACCTCTCCGAGGGAGACTCCGACTCGCCGGCAGACGTCCCCTCGTCCTTGCTGCCTTTCCGCACCTTGATGGAGCCCTTCTGCTTCTTCTGCTTCTTCTCCAGCGTGGCGTCCCCTTGACCGTTGGCCAGGCCGGCGCCCTTGGCAGTCCGGCTGTGCATGAGGCCCCCCATGTTCTTCTTCAGCTTGCTCCCCAGCGTCTTGCCGAAGCTGCCCAGCTTGTTGGCCACCGAGTCGGCCCGCTTCTTCTCCTTCTCCCTCTCCCGGTCCTTCTTGGGCTTGTCTTTCTCTTTGTCCTTGCCTCCACCGCCACTCTTGCTGCCCCCGCTGTTGCTGGCTGAGCTGCTGCAAACCGACTCCTTGTCCGAATCGCCCGAGTCTGCGGCAGAGCGGGCATCGTCCCCGGCGGAAGCGGTCGGGGACTCCGGCTGTGCCAGCGGTGCCTAGAAAATGCAGAAGAGAGACATTAAGATGGGCAGGATAACCGCCAAGAGAGTAGGAGACACTCTGTCTCCAGTTCAGCAAACTGAAAGTGACCCCATTTGGGCCAATTTGGGGGACATTTTGCTGAGGGAGATCCGTGCCCTTCTGGGCGGCTTAAAATTGCACAAAGGAGACAGACAAGAAACTAGTAGCAAAATTATAGCAAAAATTGTCAATAGAAACAGAACAAGTTAAGGACAGTGTCATCAAATGGGCTACAAATATTGGTCATACAATCAGACTAGGCGAATGGGAAAAATATGGAGCAAAAAACTAAAATATTATTATTATTATTATTATTATTATTATTATTATTATTATTATTTATTTCCAATATTTCTATCCTGCCCTTCTAACCCAAAGGGACTCAGGGCGGCGTACAACTGCCGACACATCATTCAAAACAACAACATATAAAAATGTATTACAACCAATTAAATCTATATATATAAAAGTCTGATGGCATCAGGGTAGCGGACAAAACAACAAAAATACAGGCCCCTCAACCTTGAAATTTGACAACACAACCCATCATCCACGGCTCTAGGTTGATACAACAAAAAGAAAAGAAAAATAAAGTCCTAATTAGAGGGAGAACAATAATTGTTTTTATCCAATTGCTGCCAGTTAGAAGGCTAAGCTCCGCCCACTTGATCTCCTAGCAACCCACTCAGCCCAGGGGAGAGACAGAGTTAGGCCTCACTTAGGCCTCTTCCACATTGCCTATAAAATACAGATTATCTTATTTGAACTGGATTATATGGCAGTGTAGACTCAAGGCCCTTCCACACAGCTATATTACCTATTTATAATGGACTTAATGTCTGGGGAAAACCTTTACCCTTTACCTTAACTACCACCAATTCCCCAATACTTTATTTCCCATACCACCAGACTTCGCCACAGCAACGCGTGGCCGGGCACAGCTAGTATAGTATAAAATATAAAACATAAAACATATGCTTAAAATCCATTTGTCCAATATTGTTGTAATGTTTAACTGATTTTAAGCATATGTTTTATATTTTATATTTTATACTGTATTTAATTGGTTGTAATACATTTTTATATGTTGTTGTTTTTAATGATGTGTCGGCATCGAATTGTTGCCAATTGTATGCCGCCCTGAGTCCCTTCGGGTGAGAAGGGCGGGATAGAAATATTGGAAATAAATAAATAAATGTTTATTGATTTTATTATTGTTTTATTGAATGTGTTCTGGGCAACGTAAATTGCTGACTGTTGTAAGCCAACCTGAGTCCCTATGGGTGAGAAGGGCAGGGTAAGTGATGCAAATAAATAAATTAAATAAATAAAGACACATTATTCATATGTTCTGAAAGAAAATTGGTATAAAATGAAGTACCAATGGTATATAACACCACAAAAATTAGCAAAATGTTATCCATCAGTACAAGATAAATGTTGAAAGTGTGAAGAACATGCAGGAACCTTTTTACATATGTGGTGAACCTATAAATTAGCGAAAAAAATATTCGAAAGAAATTCAAGAAAAACTCCAGACAATATATACACATACAGTAGAGTTCTGGTTATCCGACATAAACGGTCGGGCCGAATGATAATTGATAATGGAGGGTAAGATGAGAGGTAAATCTATATATATAAATGAGTGATAGCATCACGGTGAACAACAAAACAACAAAATTACAGGCCCCCCAACCTCGAAATTTGACAACACAACCCATCATCTACGCCTCTAGGTTGATACAACAAAAAGAAAAGAAAAATAAAGTCCTAATTAGAGGGAGAACAATAATTGTTTTTATCCAATTGCTGCCAGTTACAGGGCTAATCTCCGCCCACTTGGTCTCCTAGCAACCAACTCAGCCGAGGGGACAGGCAGACTTAGGCCTCTCTTAGGCCTCTTCCACAGATTATCTAATTTGTTTTTATCCAATTGCTGCCGCTCCATGCAGTCATCCCACATGACCTTGGAGGAGTCTACGGACAACGCCGGCTCTTCAGCTTAGGAATAGAGATGAGCACCAACCCCCAGACTCAGACACGACTGCACTTAATCTCAGGGAAAACCTTTACCTTTTACCTTAACTACCACCTATTCCTCAATACTTTATTTCCCATACCACCAGACTTCGCCACAGCAACGCGTGGCCGGGCACAGCTAGTATATCATATATTGGAAGCAAAGGCCTCCTGGCTCCGCTGCCGGCTTGACCTTGACCCGATTATAAGCCGGGGAGGCTTTTTCAGCTCATAAATAAGGGCTGAAAAACTCGGCGAGTATATACGGTATTTCATTTTGAACACACACATCCATCCATTACGTTTCGTCTCTATCCTTGGGAGCAAAACAGTGGGAGCACTTCCGAAGACCCCTTCCATCCACACCACCCGCATCCTCCCCAGACTGGGTCACGCGCTCCTTTACCTGCGTGTCGCAAGGCAACGTGATCCACTTGACATTCATGTAGCTGTGCAGCAGGTGAAGCTTGGCTTCCAGAGAGAGCGTCACGCTAATGGAGACACGGAAGACAGACAGAGAGAGAGTCATTAAAAACTTTTCCGCCCTATCTTCCCAGCACGACTCTTTGTTTAGTGATCCCTGGATCGAGACAGAACGTTTCTGCTGTTGGGTTATTCCAAGAAGGAACACAAAAGGTAATTAGTAGAGATGGGCGCAATTTTTTCCCCTTCATTTCCTTTGTGCTATCATTTCATTTCTACACAAAACGAATGATGACATTTTTGTAGGAAATGAGAGGCGACACAAAAATGAAAGCCGCACAGTCATCGTGCTTGCTTTCGTTTTGTTTCTGCCCTGTAACAATAAGCAGGTACTGATAAGAGGGCTTACAGCTGGTGTGTCCCAATGGGTGTTAATATAATAATCTATATATATAAAAGAGTGATGGCATCGCGGCACCGAGCAAAGCAACTAAACTACGGGCCCCCCAACCTCGACATTGGACAACACAACCCATCATCCACGCCTTAAGGTTGAAACAACACAAAATCACTTCACGCACCTCCACATGGAGAGAACCCACAACGCCCCATCGGGAGCCATGCCCGGGAGGGAAAAGAGAAGCCCTCATGGCCGCCGGCAAGAGGAAAGGCAGGCAATGGGAAAAAGCTGTCCCCTGGGTCCTCATCAGAATCATTTCTCTCCACTCCAACCTTCTACAATATCCAACCCATTTTAATACTCTATATTTTAAATATATGCTATGAACCATGGCAATCAACACAATCTCTCTCCTAATATTTTAACA
The DNA here is from genome assembly GCF_035594765.1 of Anolis carolinensis. Taxonomy (NCBI): domain Eukaryota; kingdom Metazoa; phylum Chordata; class Lepidosauria; order Squamata; family Anolidae; genus Anolis; species Anolis carolinensis. The sequence goes on along the minus strand of NW_026943825.1, from coordinate 11,593,268 downwards.
AGCTTAAAATCACAACACCAAATAAAAAACAACACTCTTAAAACACGGGAATGCCAGACACTAAACAATCAGGGCCAGCGAACACCTCCCACGATCTGCCATGCAGGACACAATCCAAGCACTCCCAACAGATGGCCACCCAGCCTCTCAATAATAATAATAATAATAATAACAACATCATCATACAATCCTAAGGTTTGCAGAGGCTGACTATTTCTGTGGCCCTGACATGTCACATCTCTTTCTATGTTTGGAACCTTTAGAGTGTTTGCTTATCTTTTTCACATAGAAAGAAGAGAGCTGTATACTAAGCGAGGCCTGACTATTTCTGTGGCCCTGACATGTCACATCTCTTTTTATGTTTGGAACCTTTAGAGTGTTTGCTTATCTTTTTCACATAGAAAAAGGATAGCTGTATACTAAGAGAGGCCTGACTCTACTGTACATACTAAACATAAAGACAACCATACAACAGACATTCAATACCACTACTAACTCAAATTTCTCACCAACACCAGCAGACAACGCCACAGCAACGCGTGGCCGGGCACAGCTAGTACTTATATAGATAACATGCATATTAACAAGGATCTGGGAATCAAAGCTCAGCCTGGGAGAGGGAAAGGTCTCCCTCCGCATTAGATCTGATCTGTGGCAATGGGGGTTAAGGCAATCTATATATATAAAAGGGTAATGAAATTTCGGCCTAGGACAAAACAACAAACCTACACATCCGAGAAACACTAAACTTGGCAGCACAACCCCTCATCCATGCCTCTACGTTCATACAACAAAAAGAAAAGAAAAATAAAGTCCTAATTAGAGGGAGAGGAATAATTATTTTTATCCAATTGCTGCCAGTTAGAAGGCCCACTTGGTCTCCTAGCAACCCACTCAGCCCAGGGGACAGGCAGAGTTAGGCCTCACTTAGGCCTCTTCCACACTGCCTATAAAATACAGATTATCAGGTTTTAACTGGATTATATGGCAGTGTAGACTCAAGGTCCTTCCACACAGCTATATAACCCATTTATAATCTTATATTATCTGCTTTGAACTGGATTATCTTGAGTCCACACTTCCATATAATCCACTTCAGTGTGGATTTATACAGCTGTGTAGAAGGGGCCTCATAGAATCCACTTCTAAGCAGATAATATAAGTTTATAAATATAATATGAAGTAATTACTGTGGTATAATACAGAACAATATAATCTCTAAAACCAGGACAGTAAATAAAGAGCAACACTTGGAAAGCAGGGAAATTGGGAATTCCAGAAAGGAAACAATCAGGGCCAGCTAACACTTCCCAACAAAGGATTCCCCCAGGCAGGCAGAAGCCAGGCTTTGAAGCTGCAAGGCCATTCAATGCTATTCAAGGTGGCCAATTGTAGCATTCATAACTGCCACACCGAGACTATTCATTGCTATTCAAACTGGCCAACCAAGGATTCCGCAACCTAGTGGCGTGGATGATGGGTTGTGTTGTCAAATTTCGAGGTTGGGGGGCCTGTAGTTTTGTTGTTTTGTGGGTCGCCGTGATGCCATCACTCATTTTTATATATAGATTTTACATGTAATATTGCTAATAATATTACAATATGTTGATACAGTACAATACAGTAATTTATTACCAGTATTGTGCTATGTTAATAATATAATATTGTATGTAAATTTAATTTGTAAGACGCTCTGAGTCCCCTTCGGGGTGAGAAGGGCGGCATATAAATGTAGCAAGCAAATAAATAAATAAATATAATATAATATAATATAATACAACTGAATGGAAGAGGCCTAAGAGGGCAATAGGAAAAGGGTGTTCCCTGCCGGCTAACTTGTCTGCTTATATATCTCCTTGATGAGGACTATAAACTTGTGCAGGATATGGCTTAGTCCCAACATCCACAAGCCCTTGCCACATCTGCCAAGTCTTTGGAAGAGTCTCACCTTGCCAGTCTGACGTTGTCGCCGTCGTCTTTGCCCCACTCCCAGTCCTTTCCCGGGTCGACCGCAAAGTGGACGGGAAGCAGCTTGTGCTCGGAGTCCGTCAGTGGGATCACGGCTGCGGAGACAAGAGTGGAATTGGGCTGCTGTGAGTTTTCCAGGCTGTATGGCCATGTTCCAGAAGCATTCTCTCCTGACGTTTCGCCCACATCTATGGCAGGCATCCTCAGAGGTTGTGAGGATTATTATTATTGGGTTGCTGTGAGTTTTCCAGGCTGTATGGCCATCTTCCAGAAGCATTCTCTCCTGACGTTTCGCCCACATCTATGGCAGGCATCCTCAGAGGTTGTGAGGTCTGTTGGAAACTAGGCAAGTGGGTGTAATGAAGTACGAATTTTTGGTTTACAGATGTTATGTGTAATTGTGTGTTTGTGTTTTAAAAGGGTAAGTATTACGGTTATTGCATCTCAGCGCTCAGAGGCTGGTTGCCATGGAGAAGCAGGCGGAGCCAACTGCCGTTTTGTTGAAGAAGTGCAGAGTTTAAAAAAGAGAGTTAGTCTGTGTTCTGATGAGGCACAGGGAAGATTGATCCTAGGTTGAGGGGATCAAGGGAGACTCAATTGTTCATTTTGAGTCAGTTTAAAATAAGTTTGGTGACTTATTTAATGTAGTCTGTGTCCTGGTAAGGAACAGAGAATCTGTGATCGCATATCACAAGGGTGACTGCGGTTTAAAAGTAGCAGAGAAAGAGTTCTAACTATTTTAAGTAAAAGAAGTGACACTTTAGGGAGTTTGACTCACCTCATTCTAATATTGTAACTGTTAATAAAAATACCTCCAAGTGAGAAACAATATTGTAACCACTATGCCAGAATAAACTTGTGCCTCTGTGCCAGAATAAACTTGTTATTGTTCTTCCAACATCTAAGCCTCTGTCACATATATTATAAACCAAGTTACGCTACTATCTAAAGTGAATAAGAAAAAAAGTAAAAGGTCTCCTCCCTGAATCTTTGGTGGTTGCATCTTTACAAATTGGTGGCAGTCGTTACTACCTCCTTACAGTGGAGTATATAAATATGTGTATATGTATGTATGTATGTTTGTTGTGAATGTTGCAATTGGCCAACTTGATGTGCACTAAATAGCCTTGCAGCTTCAAAGCCTGGCTGCTTCCTGCCTGGAGGGGGGAATCCTTTGTTGGGAGGTGTTAGCTGGCCTTGATTGATTCATGTCTGGAATTCCTCTGTCTTGAGTGTTGTTCTTTACTTAGTGTCCTGATTTTAGAAGGTTTTTTTAAATACTGGGAGCCAGATTTTGTACATTCTCACGGTTTCCTCCTTTCTGTTGAAATTGTGCTTGTGGATTTCAATGGTTTCTCTGTGTCGTCTGACATGGTGGTTGTGAGAACTATCCAGCATTTCTGTGTTCTCAAATAATATCCTGAGTCCCCTCGGGTGAGAAGGGCGGGATATAAATGCTGGAAATAATGAAATAAATTCGTTCCTCGAGTGCTCTGCTATGGCTGACTTCTCTGGTTGAGTGAGTCTGCAGTGCCTTTCATGTTCCTGGATTTGCGTCTGGGCCAAACTGCATTCGCTTCACACAGACAAGAGTTCTTTCTCTCAACCTGGACCTTCTACAGATATATAAGACCTCACAACCTCTGGGGATGCCTGCCATAGATGTGGGCAAAATGTCAGGAGAGAATGCTTCTGGAACATTGTGCTGGTACGGCTGTACCAGAAGCTCCGACTTTATTTTCTTTCTGCTAATGTTTGCAGTCATAGGACAGGCCGCCTGTCAATCATCATTAAGTTTGGTTCTGCCCCTTGTTAAGGGCTCTGGGAGGGAAGGAACCATTTTTAAGTCTGTCTCTCTTAAGGAAGCTAAGATATAGGACGTAGACTAGCTTGTCCCGTAGAAAAGCTTCATATCTCAAGAACATCCGGGGATATAGAACATCTGAGGAATCAGAAACAGAAATTCCAGGGGAAAAGTCCCAAAGGTTCTGGCTAAGAGCTCACAGCCCCTCAGCCTCACAGTTCCTGAGGGAAACAGCCCTAAAGTTTCCAGAGAAACCTCGGAGAGGGAACAGCACCACAGATCCACAGAACCCCAGCTGAAACATCTGCAAGCCTTGGTTGGTAGGTCCACTCGATACCCAGATGCATTTGGAGTTGGCAGTGGGCCCATTTAATAGACAGCCTGGGAGAGGTTATAAGGGGGTTTTCTTATAGAGAAAGCACAGTTATCCAAAGCCAATTGTCTGTCCCCTGGAGACAAGATTGAAAAGTCATCAGTTTATTAAGGAAACCTTGTAGTGTTATTTAACTCTGTATAAAGATTATATGTGATTGCCTAGTTCAAAGAAAAGTGTTATAAGACATTCAGTATGAAAAACCATGAAATGTAATAAATGTACAATAAGTTGGTTCATATGTGCTTAGGTGATGTATATATTTAAGAAGACAAAATTACATTTAAAGAGGGGGAATTGTTAATGTGGGATTTGTGTATTGATAGTGTTTAAATGCAATTTGTGTCTTGCCTGTATTGCATACTGATTGCATCATCCAGAGTGGACTATAGTCTGGAAAGAGTTAATTGCTGAGAAGCTGTGATGACCTTGATGTGTGGCTGGAACTGGGGAGTATCCAGACACAAGTGTGTGTGCATTACTGATTGCATCAGTTCTGTTCTGTTCAGTTCAGAGTTCTGTTTGCCTAAAGTGAGAGTCCTGTGTCTATTGTCTGCAAGTCTGTTTGTCTTGATTATTACTGAAGTCAGTAAAACTTTGTATATAGTTTTACCATCGTCTCTGATGTCTCTTTGTTCTGCGTTCCACTGATTCCATCCAACTACTGCTATGCTGCTAATACTCTGACAGAAGATTTATTATTTGTTCATCAATAAAGACTTTGTTATTTCATTAAAGACTCAAAAGGCCAGCCTTTTCAGGGAAATCCTCAAGAACCTTTCTTTAGGCACCCTGGCTTCCTGCTGGACATAAAGTATACGTCCTATACAAAAAGACAATAGTTACAGGCCCAGCGCGTGACAGAACAAACATGGCCAGACAGCCTAGAAAACTCACAGCAACCCAGTGATTCCGGCAATGAAACAATAGTTGAACTGTTTCACCATTGCCTCACTACTAGCTACTTTCAGTGGGACACTGGATTCTATGAACAGAAAGATGGGAGTGGCCATAGGGAGCCTGCTCAGCCCAGTAGTAGCAAATTTCTATATGGAATACTTTGAAAAACAGGCCCTAGAAACAGCACCAAAAAAGCCAACTGTTTGGTTCAGATACGTAGATGACACCTTCACCATTTGGAGCCATGGAGAGGAAGAACGCAGCAAGTTCCTAGACCACCTTAACAGCATCCACCCAAACATCCAATTCACCATGGAAAAAGAAAAGGAAGGAAAACTGCCATTTCTAGATGTTCTGGTCATCCGTAAACCCAATCAACAATTGGGCCTCAAAGTTTACAGAAAACCTACACACACAGATAGATACCTTCATAAAAACTCCAACCATCACCCAAGTCAAAAAAAGGAGCACAATCAAAGCCCTGACAGACCGTGCACAAAGAATCTGCGAACCTCACCTCCTCCAAGGTGAACTCAACCACCTAAACTGGGCTCTACAGGCCAATGGACAGACATCAGAAGAGCTGCAAGGCCAAGAACAAGCCATGAGAGTCAAGACAAAGATCCACCCAGAGGAAAGGTGTTCTTAACATACATCAAGGGAACCACTGACCGCATAGGCAAACGGATGAAGAAGCACAACCTACAAACTATCTACAGACCCACAAAGAAAATCCAACAAATGCTACGGTCAGCGAAGGACAAGAGGGATCCTCTCTCCTCTGCAGGAGTCTACCGGATACCATGCAGCTGTGGACAAGTCTACAGAGGGACCACCAAATGCAGCATTGCCCAAACACGAGTCAAAGAACATGAAAGGCACTGCAGACTAATTCAACCAGAGAAATCAGCCATAGCAGAGCATTTGATGAACCAGCCTGGACACAGGATATTATTTGAGAACACAGAAATGCTGGACCATTCCAACAACTATCATGTCAGACTACACAGAGAAGCCATTGAAATCCACAAGCATGTGGACAACTTCAACAGAAAGGAAGAAACCATGAAAATGAACAAAATCTGGCTACCAGTATTAAAAAAACTCTAAAATCAAAACAGTAGATGGGAACCAACACTCTGAGGGCAGAGGACAGCTAATGACTGAACAGGATGCCCCCAGGCAAGAGACAAAACCTTTCCAATGCTAATTAGGGTGATTAACTGAAACATTAATGCTGGCTTCCCAGTGACAAAGGACTCTTGCCACACCCTGGACTCTACACAGATATATATTCTTTCCTTTCCTTGCCTAGTTTATCCATACCTCACAACCTCTGAGGATGCCTGCCATAGATGTGGGCGAAACGTCAGGAGAGAATACTTCTGGAACATGGCCACACAGCCCGAAAGACATACAACAACCCTGTGATCCCGGCCATGAAAGCCTTCGACAACAAATAGTTGAACTGCTTCTTAAAACATCTGCATACCGTACTGGGGCCAAAAGGCCAGGAGATGGGCCAAGGCAATAGTCCGAGGACAACCTTCTCACCTTGCTCCTTGCTGGGCTCCTTCTGCTCCATGGAGACCAAGGCGGAGAAGTGGGCCTGGTCGTAGGCCAGCACCAGCGGGGAGCGGTGGCACTTGCTGGCCGGGACCTCCAAGGGCAGGTAGATCCCGCCAAAGGGGATGGGAGCAAACGCTGCAAGGGAAACATACGCTTTCAGCAGGGGTTTTACCGTATTTCCTCATGTAATAGTCGCACCCCATTTTAGGGGACAAAATTGGTGTTTTTGTGTTCCTCGCATAATAGTCACAAAGCCATTTGGGGCTGATTTCCCCCTCCCTCCCTCCCTCCCTCCTTCCTTCCCTCTTTCTCTCTCTCTCTCTCTCTCGCTCTCTCTCTCTCTCTCTCTTTCTTCCTTCTTTCCCTCCTTCCTTCCCTCTTTCTCTCTTCCTTCCCTCCTTCCTTCCCTCTTTCTCTCTCTCTCTCTCTCTCTCTCTCTCGCTCTCTCTCTCTCTCTCTTTCTTCCTTCTTTCCCTCCTTCCTTCCCTCTTTCTCTCTTCCTTCCCTCCTTCCTTCCCTCTTTCTCTCTCTCTCTCTCTCTCTCTCTCTCTCTCGCTCTCTCTCTCTTTCTTCCTTCTTTCCCTCCTTCCTTCCCTCTTTCTCTCTTCCTTCCCTCCTTCCTTCCCTCTCTCTCTCTCTCTTTCTCTCTTCCTCCCTTTCCTCCCTCTTTCTCTCTTTCTCTCTCTCTTTCTCTCTTCCTTCCCTCCCTCCTTCCTTCCCTCTTTCTCTCTTCCTTCCCTCCCTCCTTCCCTCCTTCCCTCTTTCTCTCTTTCTCTCTCTCTTTCTCTCTTCCTTCCTTCCTTCCTTCCTTCCTTCCTTCCTTCCTTCCTTCCTTCCTTCCTTCGCTTATCCAAGGTCCTGGATTATCCAACGCATTTTTGTAGTCAATGTTTTCAATACATCGTGATATTTTGGTGCTAAATTCGTAAATACAGTAATTACAACATAACAGTACTGCGTATTGAACTACTTTTTCTGTCCAATTTGTTGTCTAACATGATGTTTTGGTGCTTAATTTGTAAAATCATAACCTAATTTGATGTTTAATAGGCTTTTCCTTCATCCCTCCTTATTATCCAAGATATTCGCTTATCCAAGGTTCTGCCAGCCCATTTAGCTTGGATAAGTGAGACTCTACTGTACTTTTAAACTGCTTAAATTTTTACTGCTGATAAAAAGATAAAGGTAAAGGTTTCCCCTGACGTTAAGTCCAGTCATGTCTGAGTCTGGGGGTTGGTGCTCATTTCCATTTCTAAGCCCAAGAGATGGCGTTGTCCGTAGACACCTCCAAGGTCACGTGGCCAGCATGACTGCATGGAGCGCCGTTACCTTCCTGTCAGAGTGGTACCTATTGATCTACTCACATTTGCATGTTTTCGAACTGCTAGGTTTGCAGGAAGCTGGAGCCAACAGCGGGCACTCAAGCCGCTCCCGGGATTTGAACCTGCATCCTTTCGGTCTGCAAGTTCAGCAGCTCAGCGCTTTAACACACTTCGCACTGCTGATACTATTTGTTATTTGTTTTGACTGTAGATTATTTGTTATACGTGTTTTATTGTGATCATTTGGACTTAGCCCCATGTAAGCCGCCTCGAGTCCCTATGGGGAGATGGTGGCAGGATATAAAAATAAAGTTATTATTATTACTATTATTGTTATTATTAAATATTAGGAGGAACCTATTGAAGTTGGGAGCTGTTCAGAAGGGGGAAACAGAACCTTGGAGTCTGATGGAGTCTCCTTCTCTGGAGGTTAAGCAGAGGCTGGGTGGCCATCTGTTGGGAGGGCTTGGATTCTCTGCTTGGTGGTTTACTGTTGTTTTAGTACTTTTAAACTGTTTACATTTTTACTTCTGATGTTATTTGTTATTTGTTTTGACTGTAGATTACTTGTTTTATTGTGATCATTTGGGCTTGGCCCCATGTAAGCTGCCCCGAGTCCCTACGGGGAGATGGTGGCGGGATATAAAAATAAAGTTGTTGTTGTTGTTGTTATTATTATTATTATTATTATTATTATTATTATTATTATTTTATTGTATGACACAGCAAACAAGATAGATATGCTGGATTTCATATCACAAAATCGAACACAAGTCTAGGACTGTGTGATGTATTTTCGGATGATGCGCGCAGATCCCAGTCGGGTGGCCTTTTGCAGTTGGCAGATCGTGATTTTGTCAATGTCTATTGTTTCCAAATGCCAGCTGAGATCTTTTGGCACAGCACCCAGTGTGCCCATCACCACCGGGACCACCTGCACTGGTTTCTGCCAGAGTCTTTGAAGTTCAATCTTGAGGTCCTGAGTTTTTCCTGTTGTTTTTCGTCAATGCGACTGTCACCTGGGATGGCGACATCAATGATCCAAACCTTTTTTTCCCCACAACTGTGATGTCTGGTGTGTTGTGTTCCAGAACTTTGTCAGTCTGGATTCGGAAGTCCCACAGTATCTTTGCGTGTTCATTTTCCACGACCTTTGCAGGTTTGTGATCCCACCAGTTCTTTGCTGCTGGGAGGTGGTACTTGAGGCATAAGTTCCAATGAATCATTTGGGCCACATAGTTGTGCCTCTGTTTGTAGTCTGTCTGTGCGATTTTCTTACAGCAGCTGAGGATATGATCAATGGTTTCGTCGGTTTCCTTGCAGAGTCTGCATTTTGGGTCAACAGCTGATTTTTCGATCTTGGCCTTAATTGCATTTGTTCTGATGGCTTCCTTCTGGGCTGCAAGGATCAGGCCTTGTGTCTCCTTCTTCAGGGTCCCATTCGTGAGCCAGAGCCAGGTCTTCTCCTTATCAGCTTTTCCTTCAATTTTGTCAAGGAACTTTCCATGCAATGTTTTGTTGTGCCAGCTGTCAGCTCTAGTTTGTAGTGCGGCTTTCTTGTACTGGTTTTTTGTCTGCTGTGCTATTATTATTATTATTATTATTATTATTAAATATTAGGAGGAACCTATTGAAGTTGGGAGCTGTTCGGCAGGGGGAAACAGAACCTTGGAGTCTGATGGAGTCTCCTACTCTGGAGGTTATTAAGCAGAGGCTGGGTGGCCATCTGTTGGGAGGGCTTGGATTGTGTCTCTCTGCTTGGCGCAAGGGGAATGGACTGGATGACCTTTGGGATTCCCTTCAAAGTCTATGATTCCATGAAGGAGGAAGTGAGGAGGAAGAAAAGGAACAAAAAGACATCACTTGGGGGGGGGGGGGGTGTCCGGACTCTCTTTCTCCTACCTTCCCCTCCAGAATCTCTCAGCATGGTGTCGGCAACCACCACGATGGGCCGCTTGAGGACGTGGGCCAAGACGAAGACGTGGAACTCCTCCAGGCTCTCGTAGACGGGCTCCTCGGAGCCTTCCACCCTAAACAAAAGGGGGAATCCGGTTGGACTCTCAGAGACCTAAGAGCAAAATCCCTGGCCTTGGGAAAGGAGGAATGCAAGCTGATCTGAACAGACAGATGCCCAGAGTCCTGTGCGGGTCCAGCTTTTGGGGGAAGGGGCTGCTCACCCGCTGCAGTTGCTGCCGTTGGTGCCGTAGTGCATGCGTGGCTCGCTGGAGGCCAGCTTGATGAGTTCGTTCCACTCTTTCTGCCACTCCTCTTCCGTATAGACCAGGCCGGACTGATGGGGCAGAAAGAGAAGAAACAAGTCAGGCTTTCTGCTGCTTTGGAGTCTAGGACACAATGGAGTCATTTTAGGAAAACATTAGGAAGAACAAGTGGACAAGTATACATAGGGACCACCAAACGCAGCGCCCAAACAAGAGTCAAAGAACATGAAAGGCACTGCAGACTAATTCAACCAGAGAAATCAGCCATAGCAGAGCATTTGATGAACCAGCCTGGACACAGGATACTATTTGAGAACACAAAAATGCTGGACCATTCCAACAACTATCATATCAGACTACACAGAGAAGCCATTGAAATCCACAAGCATGTGGACAACTTCAACAGAAAGGAAGAAACCATGAAAATGAACAAAATCTGGCCACCAGTATTACAAAACTCCAAAATCAAAACAGTAGAAGGGAACCAACACAATGAGGACTTGACTGAACAAAGGATGCCCCCAGGCATGAGACAAAACATTTCCAATGCCAATTAGGGTGATTAACTGAAACATTAATGCTGGCTCCCAGTGACAAAGAACTCTTGCCACACCTGGACTCTACACAGATATATATTCTTTCCTTTCCTTACTTAGTTTATCCATACCTCACAACCTCTGAGGATGCCTGCCATAGATGTGGGCGAAACGTCAGGAGAGAATACTTCTAGAACATGGCCACACAGCCCGAAAGACATACAACAACCCCATTAGGAAGAACTTCCTGATGTTCAGAGCTGTTTAACTGTGGAATAGGCTGCTGCCTAGGAGTCCAATGGAGCTTCCTTCTCTGGAGGTTCTTAAGGAGAGGCCGGATGGCCATCTGTAGAGAGGGTTTGGATCCGGGGTCCCCAAACTAAGGCCCAGGGGCCGGATGAGGCCCATTGAAGCCATTTATCCGGCCCCCACGGCACAAGGGCAGAAGGGGGTTGGGCTAAATGACCCAAGGGGTCTCTTCTTCTCTTACAACCATTATTATTATTATTATTATTATTATTATTATTATTATTATTATTATTATTATTATTAACATTGAGGCTGGGTGGCCATCTGTCAGGAGTGCTTTGCTTGTGCTTTTGGTGCACAAAGGCAGAAGGGGGTTGGACTAAATGACCCAAGGGGTCTCTTCCAACCCTCTTTATTATCATTATTATTATTGGGTTGTTGTATGACACAGCAAACAAGATAGATATGCTGGATTTCGTATCACAAAATCACAAGTCGAACACTTCCCAAGTGTCTAGGACTGTGTGATGTATTTTCGGATGATGCGCGCAGATCTCAGTAAGGTGGCCTTTTGCAGTTGGCAGATTGATTATCATTATTGTTGTTATTCTTATTATTAAGATTGAGGCTGGGTGGCCATCTGTCAGGGGTGCTTTGTTTGTGTTTTTGGTGCACAAAGGCAGAAGGGGATTGGACTTAATGGCCCAAGGGGTCTCTTCCAACCCTTTTTATTATTATTATTATTATTATTATTATTATTATTATTATTATTATTATTAACATTGAGGCTGGGTGGCCATCTGTCAGGGGTGCTTTGTTTGTGCTTTTGGTGCACAAAGGCAGAAGGGGATTGGACTCAATGGCCCAAGGGGTCTCTTCCAACCATTATTATTATTATTATTATTATTATTATTATTATTATTATTATTATTATTATTAACATTGAGGCTGGGTGGCCATCTGTCAGGGGTGCTTTGCTTGTGCTTTCAGTGCACAAAGGCAGAAGGGGGTTTATTTATTTATTTATTTACAACATTTATACCCCGCCCTTCTCACCCGAGGGGACTCAGGGTGGCTTACAAAAATTGGCAAAACTTAATGCCCAAATTGCAATCATAAAAACAAAACAATATAAACAGATCTGTTAATAACATTGTTAAAACACATTATAAAAACCTTAAAAACGTATATATAATTAATTCCATTCATCCGAGATCCTCATGCTGGACTCAATGGCCCAAGGGATCTCTTCCAAACCTCTTTTTTATTATTTTAATTATTATTATTATTATTATTATTATTATTATTATTATTATTATTATTATTGCTCAGTGGCCAACTATAGTCCGGCCCTCCAACGGTCCGAAGGATCGTGAACTGGCCCCCTGTTTAAAAAGTTTGGGGACCCCTGGTTTGGATTGTGTCTTCCTGCCTGGCAGAAGACGGTTGGACTGTATGGCCCTTGGGGTCCCTCTATGAGTCTATAATGCTATGAATACTTGTTTAAAGCTTTAGTAAAACTTTGGATATTGTGTTTTATATGCCCGACCCCTTTTACCTCCAGTGGTTGATGCTGTATTATTACTCATTTGTTCTGATTTTATGTGTTTTATTGTATTTTTATAATGTTTAAATTGTTTATTTGATTTGATTTATGCTATTACTGTTTTGTTTTGATATTCATTGTAATTGCTTTATTCTGTTTTGTTTTGGGCATCGCCCCATGTTAGCCGCCCTGAATCCCTTCGGGGAGATGGTGGCAGGATAGAAAAATAAAGTATTATTATTATTATTATTATTATTATTATTTGAACTGTCATAGCTCAGTGCTATAAAATCCTGGGTCATCGTTATGCAAGATCTTTAGCCTTGTCCACCAAAGAGTGCTACAATAATAATAATAATAATAATAATAATAATAATAATAATAATAATATAAAATAGAATAATAACAGTAATACCATGGTGATGGTATAATAATAGTACTATAAATAATAATAATATAATGGTGATGGTATAATAGTATAATATACTAATTATAATGGATATAATAATAATAATAATAATAATAATAATAATAATAATACATATAATGGTGCTGTTATAATTATACTATCAATAATCTATATATAAAAGAGTGATGGAATCACGGCAGCGGACAAAACAACAAAACTAAACACCCCACAACCTCGAAAACTGACAGCACAACCCCTCATCCATGCCTCTGGGTTGATACAGCAAAAAGAAAAGAAAAATAAAGTCCTAATTAGAGGGACTAAAAACAATTATTCCTCTCCCTCTAATTAGGACTTTATATTTCTTTTCTTTTTGTTGTATGAACGCAGAGGCATGGATGAAGGATTGTGCTGCCAAGTTTAGTGTTTCTGGGATGTGTAGTTTTGTTGTTTTGTCCTAGAAATTTCATTACCCTTTTATATATATAGATATTATCTGCTTTGAACTGGATTATCTTGACTCCACACTGCCATATAATCCACTTTAGTGTGCAGTCGGACACAACTGGACTTAATGTCAGGAGAAAATCTTTACCGTAACTACCACCAATTCCTCAATACTTTATTTCCCATACCATAACGCGTGGCCAGGCACAGCTAGTCAATATATATAATGGTGATGATATAATAATAATAGTATAATATACCGTAATAATTTTATGATAATAATAATAATATTTATTACCCGTCTCTACCTGCAGCTTGAGGCAGGGTAAAATAGCATTAAAACAAGATATCAAACACGACTAAAACACATACAATAAGATACACAGAGTTGAGTGCAGATTAAAATTCCCAATGTAAAGCTCCCAGGGTTCCACAGCATTGGAGTGTTGATGTAGATTTCTCAAATTCCTAGGAGATGGGGAACACAAAAGCACTGTTTCTCGGTGGCGATGTGGATCGGCCCCAGAGACGGGCCCCGTACCTCTTTGTTTTGCTGTGTCTGCTGCCAGCGCCAGCGCCGCTTCAGGGCCTCCCTTTCTGCCCCTTTATCCATCAGGGTGTAAAGGGATTTGCGGAGCATCAGGTCCCGGTCGTGGAAACCCCACATCCCTGCAAACAAATGTGGTCGAAAGGAGAATGAGAGAGGAAAATGTTAGAAAAAGTTCCCACGATCAATCTGCTTTTCCCCTCCGGAGTCTTTCAGCATCGGGTCCAAAACCACCGCAGCAAAATAACAATAATAATAATAATAATAATAACTTTATTTTTATACCCCACCTCTATCTCCCCAAAGGGGACTCAGGGCTGCTTACATTGGGCCAAGCCCGAATAAAAACAATCTATATATATAAAAGGGTAATGAAATTTCAGCCTAGGACAAAACAACAAAACTACACATCCCAGAAACACTAAACTTGGCAGCACAATCACTCATCCATGACTCTACATTCATACAACAAAAAAGAAAAGAAAAATAAAGTCCTAATTAGAGGGAGAGGAATAATTGTTTTTATCCAATTGCTGCCAGTTAGAAGGCTAAGCTCCGCCCACTTGGTCTCCTAGCAACCCACTCAGCCCAGGGGATAGGCAGAGTTAGGCCTCACTAAGGCCTCTTCCACACTGCCTATAAAATACAGATTATCTGATTTAAACTGGATTATATGGCAGTATAGATTCAAGGCCCTTCCACACAGCTATATAACCCATTTATAATGGACTTAATGTCAGGGGAAAACCTTTACACTTTACCTTAACTACCACCAATTCCTCAATACTTTATTTCCCATACCACCATACTTCGCCACAGCAACGCGTGGCCGGGCACAGCTAGTCTATATATATAAAAGGGTAATGAAGTTTCAGCCTAGGACAAAACAACAAAACTACACATCCCAGAAACACTAAACTTGGCAGCACAACCCCTCATCCATGCCTCTACGTTCATACAACAAAAAGAAAAGAAAAATAAAGTCCTAATTAGAGGGAGATGAATCATTTTTTTTATCCTATTGCTGCCAGTTAGAAGGCTAAGCTCCGCCCACTTGGTCTCCTAGCAACCCACTCAGCCCAGGGGATAGGCAGAGTTAGGCCTCACTAAGGCCTCTTCCACACTGCCTATAAAATACAGATTCTCTGATTTAAACTGGATTATATGGCAGTGTAGACTCAAGGCCCTTCCACACAGCTATATAACCCATTTATAATCTTCCCATACCCATACTTCGCCACAGCAACGCGTGGCTGGGCACAGCTAGTAACTATATAAAACATAACAATAGACAAAAAACATGAACAATTATAAAAATTTAAACATTAGCCAATAAAAACAAATGACAAGAACTAATAAAAATATAGATTAAAACCTCATAATCTGCAAAAACCCCATAATTCATAATCTGTATTTCCAGCCAATTCAATGATATGTTTCCTCCCAATTTACAATCATGTTGGTGAATTCACAGACAAGATAAACTTCTACGGATTTCCAAGGAAACTCCATGTCAGTGGTTCCCAAACTTATTTGGCCTGCCGCCCCCTTTCCAGGAAAAATATGACTCAACGCCCCCTGGAAAGGGGGGCGTGGCTTAGAGGGGTGGGCGTGGCTCCTTCTCAAGAGGACGGGGCGGAGCCTCTCCCCTAGTCCAAGATGCAGGAAAGGAAAAAAGGAAAAAAAACCTTGTTTTTTTCTTTTTTTTCTCTTTTTTGTTTCTAATAAAAATGAAGTTACAAAAAATAAAGTGTTTCCCCTGACATTAAGTCTAGTTGTGTCCAACTCTGGGGGTTGGTGCTCTAAGCTGAAGAGCCGGCATTGTCCATAGACATCTCCTAGGTCATGTGGCCAGCATGACTGCATGGAGCACCATTACCAGTACCTACTCACGTTTGCATGTTTTCGAACTGCTAGGTTGGCAGAATTTATTTATTTATTTATTTATTTACAGCAGGGGTCCCCAAACTAAGGCCCGGGGGCAGGATGCGCCCCTCCGAGGTCATTTACCTGGCCCCCGCCCTCAGTTTTATAATATAATATATTGTATATGCATATAATATTGATAATAATATTATAATGTAATACAATATAACACTAATAATAATACCATATAATAATATTAATTATATATTCTTTATTACATATAATATTACTAATAATATTATAGGATAGTGGTATAGTTCAATAAAGTAATATATAATGCTAATATTGTGCTATGCTAATAATATAATATATTGTATGTACATATAATTTGAAAGCCACTCTGAGTCCCCTTTGGGCTGAGAAGGGTGTGATACAAATGTAGTAAATAAATGCAGTAAATAAATAAATAATAAATAAATACATTTTAGACTTAGGCTCGCCCAAAGTCTGAAATGACTTGAAGGCACACAACAACAACAACAACAACAACAACCCTAATTAACTTGACTATCTCATTGGCCAGAAGCAGAAGCACACTTCCCATTGAAATCCTGATAAATGTATGTTGGTTAAAATTATTTTTATTTTTAAATATTGTATTGTTTTTTCATTGTTCTTGTTGTTGTTGTTTTTGCACTACAAATAAGACATGTGCAATGTGCATCAGAATTTGTTTGTATTTTTTTTTCAAATGATAATCCGGCCCCTCAACAGTCTGAAGGATTGTGGACCGGCCCTCGGCTTAAAAAGTTTGGGGACCCCTGATTTACAGCATTTATATTCCGCCCTTCTCACCCCGAAGGGGACTCAGGGCGGATCACATTACACATATAGGCAAACAGTCAATGCCTTTTAACATAGAACAAAGACAAACAAACATAGGCTCCGAGCCGGGCCTCGAACTCATGACCTCCTGGTCAGAGTGATTCACTGCAGTGATTGATTGCAGCTGCTCTCCAGCCTGCGCCACAGCCCGAGCCCGAGAAGCTGGGGCTAACAGTGGGAGCTCACTCAGATTCGAACTGCTGATCTTTTGGTATGTTGCATCTTTGCTATGTTGCATCTTAGAATAATTTAGAGGTTTTAATATAGAGTGAAGAAGGCTCCTACCTAATGATGCCGCGTGAAGCAAGCAGTTGCCATCTCCCGTCGTGGCCAAAGGAAGCAGCCGCTGGCAACTGGGATCCACGTTGGCCCACCAGTTGAGCCGACCTGCGGGAGAGAAGCAACACAAACAACACGCTCAGTGTCCTTGCCCTTATATTACAGGGTGCCCCAAATAAACATACACATCAGGCATGGGCAAAATCCAGCTGTTAGGAATTGTGGGAGTTGAAGTCCAAAGGGCTGAAGTTTGCAGAGAGTGTTGAGTGTTTCCTGAGTGTTGCTCTTTATTTACTGTCTTGATTTTAGAGTTATTTAAATACCGATAGCAGAGCACCTGATGAACCAACCTGGACATAGCATATTATCTGAGAACACAGAAATGCTGGACCACTCTCACAACCACCATGTCAGACGACACAGAGAAGCCATTGAAATCCACAAGCATGTGGACAAATTCAAGGAAACCATGAAAAGGAACAAAATCTGGCTACCAGTATTTAAAAAACTCTAAAATCAGGACAGTAAATAAAGAACAACACTCAGAAAACAAAGGAATTCTAGACATGAAACAATCAGGGGAGATGGTGGCGGCATACAAAAATAAAATTATTATTATTATTATTATTATTATTATCATTATTATTTTATTATGACACAGCAAACTAGATAGATATGCTGGATTTTGTATCACAAAATCACGTCAAACACTTCCCAAGTGTCTAGGACTGTGTGATGTATTTTTGGATGATGCGTGCAGATCCGAGTTGTTGTTGTTGTTGTTGTTGTTGTTATTATTATTCCAGCTACGAAAGCCTTCGACAACACAAGCTGGCCCGTGTCCGGAATGCCTGTGTCATGAAAATGAACTAAATCTGGTTACCAGTATTTAAAAAAACTCTAAAATCAGGACAGTAAATAAAGAACAACACTCAGAAAACAAAGGAATTCTAGACATGAAACAATCAGGGGAGATGGTGGCGGCATACAAAAATAAAATTATTATTATTATTATTTTATTATGACACAGCAAACTACATAGATATGCTGGATTTTGTATCACAAAACCACAAGTCGAACACTTCCCAAGTGTCTAGGACTGTGTGATGTATTTTTGGATGATGCGCACAGATCCCAGTAGGGTGGCCTTTTGCAGTTGGCAGATCGTAATTTTGTCAATGTCTATTGTTTCCAAATGCCGGCCGAGATCTTTTGGCACAGCACCCAATGTGCTGATCACCACTGGAACCACCTGCACTGGTATTATTATTATTATTATTATTATTATTATTATTATTATTATTATTATTATTATTATTCCGGCCATGAAAGCCTTCGACAACACAAGATGGCCCGTGTCTGGAATGCCTGTGCCATGAAAATGAACTAAATCTGGTTACCAGTATTTAAAAAACTCTAAAATCAAGACAGTAAATAAAGAACAACACTGAGAAAACAGGAGATTTCCAGACAGGAAACAATCAGGGACAGCTAACACCTCCCAACAAAGGATTCCCCCAGGCAGGAAACAGCCAGGCTTTGAAGCTGCAAGGCCATTCATTGCTAATCAAGCTGGGCAATTATAACAGTCACACTGGGCACAGACAAGAGTTCTTTCTCCCACCTTGGACATCATTCCACAAATATATCAACCCCACTTGCCTAGTTTCCAACAGACCTCACAACCTCTGGGGACGCCTGCCATAGATGTGGGCAAAACATCAGGAGAGAATGCTTCTGGAACATGGCTATACAGCCCGGAAAACTCACAGCAATCCAGTGATTCCAGCTATGAAAGCCTTTGACAAGACATGAACTGTGGTTTCAGCTTTTAAAGTGTGTATACATTTTTTTGGGACACCCTGTATATCCCATTTCGGGTCCCTCCTTACCGGCCTGCTCTAGAGCCACCAGCATCGACTGCTCAATGAGATCCCGCTCGATGAAGGTCCGGAACTCCTCGTTGTAGATGGTCAGGTCGGGGAGCTGGAAAGTGCAGATGGGCATCTCCAGGAGATGTTCGCCGCCGCCGTTGCTGCCGCCGTTGCTGCCGTTGCTGGAGACGTGGGAGCGCGCCAAGGAGACGATGGTGGAGCTGGCGTGGGAGATGCCGCGGGACAAGCGCTTCTCTGCGGAAGGAAACGGCAGAGGTGAGAAGGACATGGCAAACAAAATGTATATTACAAATATAATAATAATATGGTGACGGTATAGTAGTGTAATAAGAAAATAATAATATCTATAATAATAATAATAATAATAATAATAATAAGAAGAAGAAGAAGAAGAAGAAGAAGAAGAAGAAGAAGAAGAAGAACATGCCCTGGCAGAATATGTAAATCAAAGTGAAGAATCTGCTTGATTGAAGTCAAAAATCAGAAACTCCTCAAAGCAGAGCAGACAAAAACCCAGTACAAGAAAACCGCACTACAAACTAGAGCTGACAGCTGGCACAACAAAACATTGCATGGAAAGTTCCTTGACAAAATTGAAGGAAAAGCTGATAAGGAGAAGACCTGGCTCTGGCTCACGAATGGGACCCTGAAGAAGGAGACAGAAGGCCTGATCCTTGCAGCCCAGGATCAAGCCATCAGGACAAAGGCAGTTCAGGCCAAGATCGAAAAATCAGCTGATGACCCAAAAGGCAGACTGTGCAAGGAAACCGACAAAACCATTGATCATATCCTCAGCTGCTGTAAGAAAATTGCACAGACACACTACAAACAGAGGCACAACTCTGTGGCCCAAATGATTCATTGGAACTTATGCCTCAAGTCCCACCTCCCAGCAGCAAAGAACTGGTGGGATCACAAACCTGCAAAAGTATTGGAAAATGAGCACACAAAGATACTGTGGGACTTCCGAATCCAGACTGACAAAGTTCTGGAACACAACACACCAGACATCACAGTTGTGGAAAAGAAAAAGGTTTGGATCATTGATGTTGCCATCCCAGGTAACAGTCGCATTGACGAAAAACAACATGAAAAGCTCAGCCGCTCTCAGGACCTCAAGATTGAACTGCAAAGACTCTGGCAGAAACCAGTGCAGGTGGTCCCGGTGGTGATGGGCACACTGGGTGCCGTGCCAAAAGATCTCAGCCGGCATTTGGAAACAATAGACATTGACAAAATCACAATCTGCCAATTGCAAAAGGCCACCCTACTGGGATCTGCACGCATCATCCGAAAATACATCACACAGTCCTAGACACTTGGGAAGTGTTCGACTTGTGATTTTGTGAAATGAAATCCAGCATATCTGTCTTGTTTGCTGTGTCATACAATAAAATAATAATACTGGGTGCCGTGCCAAAAGATCTCAGCCAGCATTTGGAAATACAGTAGAGTCTCACTTATCCAAGCCTCGCTTATCCAAGCTTCTGGATTATCCAAGCCATTTTTGTAGTAAATGTTTTCAATATATCGTGATATTTTGGTGCTAAATTCGTAAATACAGTAATTACTACATAACATTACTGCGTACAGAACTCCTTTTTCTGTCAAATTTGTTGTATAACATGATGTTTTGGTACTTAATTTGTAAAATCATAATCTAATTTGATGTTTAATAGGCTTTTCCTTAATCCCTCCTTATTATCCAAGATATTCGCTTATGTAAGCTTCTGTTAGCCCATTTAGCTTGGATAAGTGAGACTCTACTGTAATAGACATTGACAAAATTACGATCTGCCAACTGCAAAAGGCCACCCTGCTGGGATCTGCACGCATCATCCGAAAATATATCACACAGTCCTAGACACTTGGGAAGTGTTCGACTTGTGATTCTTTGATACGAAATCCAGCATATCTATCTTGTTTGCTGTGTCATAATGAAATAATAATAATAATAATAATAATAATAATAATACACATTCCTAAATGCTTGGGAAGTGTTCGACTTGTGATTTTGTGATACGAAATCCAGCATATCTATCTTGTTTGCTGTGTCATAATAATAATAATAATAATAATAATAATAATAATACACATTCCTAAATGCTTGGGAAGTGTTCGACTTGTGATTCTGTGATACGAAATCCAGCATATCTATCTTGTTTGCTGTGTAATAATAATAATAATAATAATAATAATAATAATAATAATACACATTCCTAAATGCTTGGGAAGTGTTCGACTTGTGAGTCTGTGATACGAAATCCAGCATATCTATCTTGTTTGCTGTGTCATAATAATAATAATAATAATAATAATAATAATAATACACATTCCTAAATGCTTGGGAAGTGTTCGACTTGTGATTCTGTGATACGAAATCCAGCATATCTATCTTGTTTGCTGTGTAATAATAATAATAATAATAATAATAATAATAATAATAATAATAATAATAATACACATTCCTAAATGCTTGGGAAGTGTTCGACTTGTGAGTCTGTGATACGAAATCCAGCATATCTATCTTGTTTGCTGTGTCATAATAATAATAACAATAATAATAATAATAATACACATTCCTAAATGCTTGGGAAGTGTTCGACTTGTGATTCTGTGATATGAAATCCAGCATATCTATCTTGTTTGCTGTGTAATAATAATAATAATAATAATACACATTCCTAAATGCTTGGGAAGTGTTCGACTTGTGAGTCTGTGATACGAAATCCAGCATATCTATCTTGTTTGCTGTGTCATAATAATAATAACAATAATAATAATAATAATACACATTCCTAAATGCTTGGGAAGTGTTCGACTTGTGATTCTGTGATACGAAATCCAGCATATCTATCTTGTTTGCTGTGTCATAAATAATAATAATAATAATAATAATAATAATAATAATAATAATAATAATAAATATTCCTAAATGCTTGGGAAGTGTTCTACTTGTGATTCTGTGATACGAAATCCAGCATATCTATCTTGTTTGCTGTGTCATAATAATAATAATAATAATAATAATAATAATACATATTCCTAAATGCTTGGGAAGTGTTCGACTTGTGATTCTGTGATACGAAATGCAGCATATAGATCTCATTTGCTGTGTCACTCTCTTCCCATGCTAGGATTCTATGATTCAGGGGCTGGATGGCCATCTGTCGGGAGGGCTTTGATGGTGTCTGGAACTGGATGACCTCTTGGGTCTCTCCCAATGCTGTTTCACTTACCCTGAACGATGTCATCCTGGCGCTGGAGGACGGGCCGCGTGGGTCGGGGTGCCTCCTTCTCGGGGGGCTTGAAGGCTCGCCCTTCGGGAAAGGCGTGGGGCAGGGTCCCCGCATGGACCTGCCGCAGCTGCTCAAAGTCGCTCAAGGCGGCACTCAGGTCCCAGTTCTTCCCTGGAGAAGAGCAAAGAGAAAGGAGCTCAACTTACACAGAAACACATACGTGTGCCCTTGTGTTGCCTTCCAAATAGGATTCAATGACTCTGGATCAGGCCTGGGCAAACTTGGGCCCTCCAGGCGTTTTGGACCTCAACTCCCACAATTCCTAACAGCCGATAGTATATTAATAGACAAATATAGTACACATCAATATTTAAATATATAGTAATATGCACATATCATATACATCTATATATATAAAATGATAAAGTTGTTTGCGCAGTGACTATAACAACAAAACTAAACATCCCAGAAATACGAAATTTGGCAACACAATGCAAAAGGCTTGCCTCCAGGTTACAACAACACAACCACACCACAAAACCACAATCCAGACCTACAAAACTCACAACAACGCATCATGCGATAACAACACAACTAAACGCCCCAGAAATACAAAACTTGGCAACACAATGCAAAAGCCTTGCCTCCCAGTTGTAACAACACAACCACACCACAAAACCACACAGGACCCATAAAACTCACAACAACGCATTGTGACTATAACAACACAATTAAACGCCCCAGAAATACAAAACTTGGCAACACAACACAAAAGCCTTCCCTCCAGGTTGTAACAACACAACCACACCACAAAACCACAATCCGGACCCATAAAACTCACAACAACGCATCGTGACTATAACAACACAACTAAACGCCCCAGAAATACGAAACTTGACACACAAGTAAACACCCCAGAAATATAAAACTTGACAACACAATGCAAAAGCCTTGCCTCCCGGTTGTAACAACACAACCACACCACAAAACCACAATCCGGACACACAAAACTCACAACAATGCATCGTGACTATAACAACACAACTAAACGCCCCAGAAATACGAAACTTGGCACACAACTAAACGCCCCAGAAATACAAAACTTGACAACACAACACAAAAGCCTTGCCTCCCGGTTGTAACAACACAACTACACCACAAAACCACAATCCGGACCCACAAAACTCACAACAACGCATCGTGACTATAACACAACTAAACGCCCCAGAAATACAAAATTTGACAACACAACGCAAAAGCCTTGCCTCCCAGTTGTAAGAACACAACCACAACACAAAACCACAATCCGGACCCACAAAACTCACAACAACGCATCATGACTATAACAACACAACTAAACGCCCCAGAAACACAAAACTTGGCAAAACAATGCAAAAGCCTTGCCTCCCAGTTGTAGCAACACAACCACACCACAAAACCACAATCCGGACCCACAAAACTCACAACAACGCATTGTGACTATAACAAATACAAAATTTGACAACACAACTCATCCACCTCCCCAATCCCTACATTCACACTTGGCCTCCCAAAAAACAATTACAATAATAACAATGACAACAACAACAACAACAATAAGAATCAACACCATCACAGGCAAGAAACAGCCAGGCACTGAGGCTGAGAGGCCAGTCAGTGCTACACTGGGCCTCCAAAAAACAATACAGTAGCATCTAACTTATCCAACCTTCATGACCACAACAACAACAATAATAAACACCTACACAAGCAAAACAAAAAAAGGACTATTGTACCACAATAAAAATATAAACCGCACTCAGCAGAATCAGACATTACAACTAACAACAAACCAAAAACAAGAGGGATCTCAAGCAATTATTAATCAACACAAAAATTGAAGAAGGTAACAGACTTCAAATACTACTACTAATGTGAGTATAAAGAAGGTGGAGGTCACAGCATAAATACAACCTAATGTAGACTGACTAACACCACCAGACTAAGCCACAGCAACGCGTGGCCGGGCACAGCTAGTCAGTATATAAATATAACAGATATAAATATACACATAATATTGATAATCAAATATAAAAGACATCAATATGTAAATATAATACACGGTACATTGCTATATAAATACAATATACACCAACAGATAAATATATTTTAACACTACAACAATATCAATATACAAATATAATATATCAGTTATAATATGTATTAATACACGAATATAATAGAACTATATAAATAAAATGTACATTTATCAAAAATATTAATATACAAATATGATATACATCAATATATACAATACATTAATAGACAAATATGCATTAATATTTAAATATATAGTAACATGCACATATAATATACATCAGCATATAAATATATCACATATAAACATACACATAATATTGATAAACAAATATAAAAGACATCAATATGTAAATATTATATACGATACATTACTATATAAATACAGTACAGTAGTCTCACTTATCCAAGCCTCTGGATAATCCAAGCCATTTTTGTAGTCAATGTTTTCAATATATATATTTTGGTGCTAAATCGTAAATACAGTAATTACTACATAGCATTAATGTGTAATGAATTACTATTGTTGTCAAATTTGTTGTATAACATGAAGTTTTGGTGCTTAATTTGTAAAATCATAACCTAATTTGATGTTTAATAGGCTTTTCCTTAATCCCTCCTTATTATCCAAGATATTCACTTATCCAAGCTTCTGCCGGCCCGTTTAGCTTGGATAAGTGAGACTCTACTGTATATACCGATAGGTAAATATATTTTAACACTAAAACAATATCAATATACAAATGTAATAGACATCAATATGTCAGTAATAATATGTATTAATATACAAATAGAATAGAACTATATAAATAAAATGTACATTTATAGAAAAATGTTAATATACAAATATAATATACCTCAATATATACAAGGTTTACGTGCAAGGTTTATCTGGACGAATGGATTAAGTATTTTATTATACTGTTTTAAATGTATTTATTGGAGTGTTTTAAATTGATTGTTTTAATTGCTATGTTTTATTTTTCTACTGTATACCGGCATTGAAATTGCCAGATTGTGAGCCGCCCTGAGTCCCTTCGGGTGAGAAGGGCGGCATATAAATGATGGAAATAAATAAATAAATAAATAATATATCAATATACAGATATAATACACATCAATATTTAAATATATAGTAGTATATAATAATATATAGTAATATGCACATATAATATACTTGGCATACAGATCCAACATGACCAACTTGGCATACTGGCGGGGTTTGGGGGTGACTGACCTTGACATCCAGGAGTTATAGTTCACCCGTATTCAGAGAACACTGAACCCATCTGATGATGGATCTGGACCAAACTTGGCACACAAATTCAACATGGCCAGCTGGGAATGCTCGTGGACTTTGGAGGTGATGGACTTTTAACTCTGGGAATTATAGTTCACCTGTATTCCGTGAACCCTTTGAACCCCACAAATGACAGATCTGGACCAAACTTGGCACACAGACCCAACACTGCCAACTTGGGATGATTGACCTTGGCATCAGAGAGTTATAGTTCACCCGTATTCAGAGCACACTGAACCCAGCAAGTGACGGATCTGGACCAAACTTGGCACACAGACCCAACATGGCCATGTGTGCATACTGGCAGGGTTCAAAGAGAGTTGACCTTGGAATATGGGAGTTGTAGTTCATCCTTGTCCACAGAGTGCTGAACCCAGCCAACAACAGATCTGGACCAAACCTGGCACACAGACCCAACATGGCCAACTTTATATACATTGGCCCACGATTTTGGGAATTGCAGCTCAGCCACATCCTTATGCATTTTCTAATGGATACACATTCATGCATAACAAAAGGAAAGACTGGCTTTTTTCTAATAACAATGTCTTTTTCAAATAATCCGGGCACTGCCGGGTCCCCAAGCTAGTAATATAATAAAAAGAGATATTTTAAAAACCAATAACTTTGGGGTGTTTGGGTCCTCGTTTTTTCTCTGAACTGCGGCAGACCAGCCCCATTCCTTTGCAAGTGAACTGCCAAGAGGATCCGCCCAAGGCATTCCGATCGTCGTTCCCACACTTAGAAACATTGACGATCTGTATATTATTGTAACCTCGCCCTGTTTTACCTATACGGGAGCTGGCGGCATTGGCAGATCTACGGCCAATCCCTGCCCCACCCAAGATGGGATTTCCTTCCTGGCCTTGGGAGCGGAACTGGGAAAACAACGCTGGAGAAAACAACATCCTTAACGCATTCAGAGCTGTGAGACCTTTAAACTGTTGCCTTCTTGGTTATATCTCCCATCAACAGGCACAGAGGCATCCTGGTGGTATCAATGCCTATTAACCTGGAGATATCAGTGCCTATCATTCTGCCATTATCAAGGCATATCATCGTGTAATTAATGCCTATCATCCTGGAGGAATCAATGCCTATCATCCTGGTGTTATCAAAGCCTCCCGTCCTGGCATTTACAACACATATCATGCTGGCTTTATCAATGCCTATCATCCTGACAGTATCAATGCCTATCATCCTGGTGTTATCACTGCCTCCCATCCTGGCATTATCAACACCTATCACCTGGTGTTATCAATGCCTATCATCCTGTGTTATCAATACCTATCATCCTGGCATTATCACCCTGGCTTTATCAATGTCTCCCATCCTAGCATTATCAACACCTATCATCCTGGCGCTATCAATGCCTATCATCCTGGAGGTATCAATACTTATCATCCTGGCATTATCATCCTGGCTTTATCAATGCCTCCCATCCTAAAGTTATCAAGGCATATCATCCTGGTGTTATCAACACATATCATCCTGGTTTAATGCTTATCATCCTGACGTTATCAATGCCGATCACCCTGGCCTTATATTCCTGGCTTTATCAACGCCTCCCATCCTAGTGTTATCAACACATATCATCCTGGCGTTATCATCCTGGCGTTATTAATGCCTATCACCTTGGTGTTATTATCCTGGCTTTGAAAATGCCTCCCATCCTGGCGTTAGCATCCTGGCATCATCAATGCCTATCACCTTGGTGTTATCATCCTGGCTTTGATAATGCCTCCCATCCTAACGTTATAATGCCTCCCATCCTGGCGTTATCATCCTGGCTTTGATAATGTCTCCCATCCTAACGTTATCAATGCCTCACATCCTGGCATTATCAATGTCTATCACCCTGGCGTTATCATCCTGGCTTTGACAATGCCTCTCATCCTGGCGTTATCAATGTCTATCACCCTGGCGTTATCATCCTGGCTTTGACAATGCCTCACATCCTGGCATTATCAATGCCTATCATCCTGGTGTTATCAAAGCCTCCCATCCAGGCATTATCAAGACATAACATCCTGGCATTATCAACACATATCATTCTGGCGTTATTAATTCCTATCATCCTGGCGTTATCAACACATATCATCCTGGCGTTATCAATCCCTCTTATCCTAACATTATCAATAACTATCACCCTGGCGTTATCATCCTGGCTTTGATAAGGCCTGCCATCCTGGTGTTATCAATATCTATCACCCTGGTGTTATCATCCTGGCTTTATCAATGCCTTCCATCCTGGCGTTAGCATCCTAGCATCATCAATACCTATTACCTTGGTGTTATCATCCTGGCTTTGACAATGCCTCTCATCCTGGCATTATCAAGGCATATCATCCTGGCATTATCAAGGCATATCATCCTGGCGTTATCAAGGCATATCATCCTGGCGTTATCAACACATATCATCCTGGCGTTATCAATGTCTATCACCCTGGTGTTATCATCCTGGCTTTATCAATGCCTTCCATCTTGGTGTTAGCATCCTGGCATCATCAATGCCTATTACCTTGGTGTTATCATCCTGGCTTTGACAATGCCTCTCATCCTGGCGTTATCAATGTCTATCACCCTGGTGTTATCATCCTGGGTTTGACAATGCCTCTCATCCTGGCATTATCAAGGCATATCATCCTGGCCTTATCAACACATATCATCCTGGCCTTATCAACACATATCATCCTGGCATTATCAATGTCTATCACCCTGGTGTTATCATCCTGGGTTTGACAATGCCTCTCATCCTGGCATTATCAAGGCATATCATCCTGGCCTTATCAACACATATCATCCTGGCCTTATCAACACATATCATCCTGGCATTATCAATGTCTATCACCCTGGTGTTATCATCCTGGCTTTGACAATGCCTCCCATCCTGGCATTATCAAGGCATATCATCCTGGCGTTATCAAAGCCTCCTATCCTAACATTATCAATAACTATCACACTGGCATTAGCAATGCCTATCACCCTGGTGTTATCAATCCTGGCTTTATCAATGCCTCCCATCCAAGCATTATCAACACATATCATCCTGGCATTATCAAAGCCTCCTATCCTAACATTATCAATAACTATCACACTGGCATTAGCAATGCCTATCACCCTGGCGTTATCAATGCCTATCAATGCCAGGATGAAAAATGGAGTTTCATCCTGGCTTTATCAATGCCTCCCATCCAAGCATTATCAACACCTATCATCTTGGTGTTATCAATGCTATCATCCTTGCGTTATCATCCTGATGTTATCAATGCCTCCCATCCTAGAATTATCAATGCCTATCACCCCGACATTATCATCCTGGCTTTATTAATGCCTCCCATCCTGGTGTTATCAAAGGATCCCATCCTGGAGGTATCAAACCCATCTGGTCTTCCAGGGAACTCCTATTTCCCCCACTAAAGGTGGGAGAGGGGGACCTTCTTACCTTCCAGCAGGTCTCTTGCCAATCCCGGCTCTGCCCCCGTTGAGCGGACAAAGTCGGAGAGGACCACGTCCATCTCCAGGGTCATGGGATCCTGAACTGCTCACGGCCGGCTGGGAATGGATGGGACATGGAGGATCCGGGCCTCTTCCGCAGCGTCAATCTGGAAGGGAACGGAGAGGAGGAAACTCAGCAAAGGCAACAATATGAGAAACCACTTATTTCAGATACATTTTGGAAGAAGTTTGCAAAAAAGTGCAACATGTTTTTGCCTAGAGACACAAGGTTTCCCCGCCCTGGTTTGCTTTCCCTTCATATTGTTAGTTTTGCAAGAAACGTTTGCTGAAACTGCTATACTTTTCATGACGCACCATAAAACAACGTCTCTCTGAGGCTTACAAGTAATATAAATTTGCAAGCAGACATCGTAAAACTGCAAGTGACAAAAGGTAAATATAGCAAATGATTATCGGTTTAGTTAAAAACATTAAAGCAACAAAACAAGGCTAAGGTTCTTCTCAGTTCCAAAGTTCGGAAGGTATTGAAAGGCCCGTCACTCCTTGGCCATAAAGTTGGGGAAGTTTCTCCCAATTCTTTCACCAATTTCTTCACCACAAAGTTAGAGAAGTTCCACACAATTCATTCACCGATTCCTTCGCCAAAATATTGGGGAAGTTTCACCCAATTCATTCACTAATTCCTTATCCATAAAATTGGGGAAGTTTCACCAATTCCTTGGCCATAAAGTTAGAAAAGTTTCATCAATTTCTTGGCCATAAATATGGGGAAGTTTCACCCAATAATTCACCAGTTACTTTGCCATCAAGTTGAAGAAATTTTACCCAATTCCTTCACCAATTCATCTGCCATAAAGTTGGAGAACTTTTACTCTATTCCTTCACCAATTCCTTGGTCATAAAGTTGGGGAAGTTTCACTCAAATCTTTCATCAATTCCTTTGCCACAAAGTTGGGGAAGTTTTGCCCGATTCCTTAACCAATTCCTTGGTCATAAAGTTGATGAAGTTTCCATAAAGGTGGGGAAGTTTAACCCAATTCCTTGGATATAAGGTTGGGGCAGTTTCACCCAATTCATTCACCAATTCCTTTGCCATAAAGTTGGGGAAATATCACCCAATTCCTTCACCAATTCCTAGGTCATAAAGTTGGGGAAGTTTCCATAAGGCTGGGGAATTTTCACCCGATTCAGTCATCAATTCCTTCGCCATAATATTGGGAAAGTTTCATCAATTCCTTGGCCGTAAAGTTGGGGAAGTTTCACCCAATTATTCACTAGTTCCTTTGCCATCAAGTTGAAGAAGTTTTACACTATTCCTTCACCAATTTATCTGCCATAAAGTTGGAGAACTTTTACTCTATTCCTTCACCAATTCCTTGGTCATAAAGCTGGAGAAATTTTACCCAATTACTTGGCCATAAAGATAGGGAAGATTCACCCAATTCCTTCATCAATCCCTTGGTCATAAAGTTGGGGAAGTTTCATGGGATGATTTCTTCACCAATTCCTTGACTATGAAGTTGGGAAGGTTACACCCGATTCAATCACCAATTCCTTCGCCATAATATTGGGGAAGTTTCACCTGATTCCTTCACCAATTCCTTTGCCATAAAGTTGGGGAAGTTTCACCCAGTTTCTTCACCAATTAATTCCTTTGCCCTAACGTTTAAAAAGTTCCACACAACTCATTCACCAATTCCTTCATCCTCAAGTTGGGGAAGTTTCACAGGATTCATTAACCAATTCCTTGGCCATAAAGTTGGGGAAGTTTCACTAAAATCTTTTATCAATTCATTGGCCATAAAGTCAGAGAAGTTTCACCTGATTCCTTCACCAATTCCTTGGCCATAAAGCTGGGGAAGTTTCAACGGATTCAATCACCAATTCTTTCCCTATAACATTGGGGAAATTTTACCCAATTTGTCGTCGAAGTCTTTCATGGCCGGAATCACAGGGTTGTTGTGTGTTTTCCAAGCTGTATGGTTATGTTCCAGAAGTATTCTCTCCTGACATGGTGGAGTGAATTCTTCTGGAACATGGCCATACAGCCCAGAAAACATACAACAACCCTTTTACCCAATTCCTTCACCAATTTCTTGGTCATAAAGTTGGAGAAGTTTCACCCAAATCTTTCATCAATTCCTTTGCCACAAAGTTGGGGAAGTTTTACCCAATTCCTTCACCAATTCCTTGGCCATAAAGTTGGGGAAGTTTCACCTGATTCATTCACCAATTGCTTTGCCATAAAGTTGGGAAGTTTTCATGAAGTTAGGGAAGTTTCTCCTGATTCATTCACCAATTCCTTTGCCATAAAGTTGGGGAAGTTTCACCCAATTCCTTCACCAATTCCTTGGTCATAAATGGGGAGGTTACACCCGATTCAACCACCAATTCCTTCACTATCATATTGGGGAAGTGTCACCTGATTTCTTTACCAATTCCTTCGCCATAAAGTTTCACCTAATTCCTCCACCAATTCCTTTGCCCTAAAGTTGGAAAAGTTCCATGCAACTCATTCACCAATTCTTTCGCCCTAAAGTTGGGGAAGTTTCACACTATTTATTAACCAATTCCTTGGCCATAAAGTTGGGGAAGTTTCACTAAAATCTTTTATCAATTCATTGGCCATAAAGTTGGGGAAGTTTCACTAAAATCTTTTATCAATTCCTTGGCCATAAAGTTGGGGAAGTTTCACTAAAATCTTTTATCAATTCCTTGGTCATAAAGTTGGGGAAGTTTCACTAAAATCTTTTATCAATTCCTTGGCCATAAAGTTGGGGAAGTTTCACTAAAATCTTTTATCAATTCCTTGGTCATAAAGTTGGGGAAGTTTCACTAAAATCTTTTATCAATTCCTTCGCCATAAAGTTGGGGAAGTGTCACTAAAATCTTTTATCAATTCCTTGGCCATAAAGTTGGGGAAGTTTCACTAAAATCTTTTATCAATTCCTTCGCCATAAAGTTGGGGAAGTTTCACTAAAATCTTTTATCAATTCCTTGGCCCTAAAGTTGGAGAAGTTTCACTAAAATCTTTTATCAATTCCTTGGCCCTAAAGTTGGAGAAGTTTCACTAAAATCTTTTATCAATTCCTTGGCCATAATGTTGGGGAAGTTTCATCCGATACATACACCAATTCCTTCACCATAAAAGTTGGGGAAGTGTCACCCAACTCCCTCAACAATTCCTACACCACAAAGTTAGGTTATTTATCCTTTTCTCATTTTTCTTCCAAAACAATGAGGACTAGGAATGCAACAAAAACAATAAAGTTCTTCAAGAAACTTTTTCAGACCTTTCAAGATCATTGCTTAGACAGTCTGTCTCTGGGCCTCAATTGTAGAAGTCAACTCCCTTTCATAGTTAAAAACAAAACATTCCGCCCCTTCCCCAAAAGCGAACTCAAAACCTTCAAACCATCTCCTTCCAATCCATCCGGTTAAACCCAAACCAATGGCTGCATTCCAATGAGCGCTTCGGCCATCCATATTAATTCATCCCAGGCCCTGGAAACCAAAATTGCAGTCCAGATCGGTTTTCAGGCCACTGAGTTAAAATTGGTAAGCTCCGACCGCTGTCTTGGGGGAAGGAAAGAAGGAAGGACGGAAGGGAATTCAGCAAGCAAGCCTTTCCCAAATGGTAATGGAAAGAGCAAGAGGGGAATCCAAAAAATTATACCACAGTAATTTTTATATATTCTGATTTTAGAGTTTTTGAATACTTGGAGCCAGATGGTATTCATTTTCACGATTCACAGCAATGCAATAATAATAATAATAATAATAATAATAATAATAATAATACTAAATAATAATAATAAAAAGATACTGTGGGACTTCCAAATCCAGACTGACAAAGTTCTGGAACACAACACACCAGACATCACAGTTGTGGAAAAGAACAAGGTTTGGATCATTGATGTTGCCATCCCAGGTGACAGTCGCATAGATGAAAAACAACAGGAAAAACTCAGCCGCTCTCAGGACCTCAAGATTGAACTTCAAAGACTCTGGCAGAAACCAGTACAGGTGGTCCCGGTGGTGATGGGCACACTGGGTGCTGTGCCAAAAGATCTCAGCCGGCATTTGGAAACAATAGACATTGACAAAATCACCATCTGCCAACTACAAAAGGCCACCCTACTGGGATCTGCACACATCATCAGAAAATACATCACACAGTCCTAGACACTTGGGAAGTGTTCGACTTGTGGTTTTGCGAAACGAAATCCAGCATATCTATCTTGTTTGCTGTGCCATACAACGTCGTTGTGTTGATAATAATAATAATAATAATAATAATAATGACTTTGGTAATAGACACTGCTTCACTCCCTTCTCAGCTTCCTTTCTGGAAGAATCCTTTCTTGGGAGATGTTAGCTGGCCCTGATTGTTTCCTTTGTGGGATTCCCAATTTCCCTGCTTTCAGAATGTTGCTCTTTATTTACTGTCCTGGTTTTAGAGATTATATTGTTCTGTGTTATTCTATCACAGCAATTATTTCATATTACAGTAGAATCTCACTTATCCAACATTCGCTTATCCAATGTTCTGGATTATCCAACGCAGTCTGCCTTTTAGTAGTCAATGTTTTTGTAGTCAGTGTTTTAAATTCATTGTGTTATTTTGGTGGTAAAGAGCACTTTCCAACAAGAGCACTTTATTTCGGGCGAGAGGAGGGAGAAAAAAAGAGGGAAGGAAGAGGCAAACTTTGGTCATGTTTTCCTTCCAACGTGTGTGACTCCACGCTCGCTCGATGACAACAACCCCAGCGTGACCCAGGGACTGTCAGAAGCACTTTTCAAAAAGTCTGATGCCTCTTTCAGGGTGACGCAAGGCCCCGCGGATGCCGGCCGGGAAAGAAAAAACAACACAGACCTATCCAAAGCATTTTTCCATGGGTCTTTGAGGCTATCTGAACAGCACAAACACACAATTAAAAGCCAACTCTGCTTTCTCTCTCCCACAACTTTCACAGAATCCTAGAGTTGGAAGGAGACCCTCCCAAAGGCCATCCAGTCCAACCCCATTCTGTCATAATGGAAGACACCATCGAAGCTCTCCCGACAGATGCCCACTCAGTCTCTGAATCATAGAATCCTAGAGTCGGAAAAGACCCCCAAAGGTCATCCAGTCCAACCCTGACTTCCATAAAGGAAGACAGCATCAAAACCCTCCTGACAGATGGCCATCCTGCATCTCAATCATAGAATACTAGCATTGGAAGAAA
The DNA here is from genome assembly GCF_035594765.1 of Anolis carolinensis. NCBI lineage: Eukaryota > Metazoa > Chordata > Lepidosauria > Squamata > Anolidae > Anolis > Anolis carolinensis. Next base: position 11,559,152 of record NW_026943825.1, on the reverse strand, counting down.
CCCAATAGGTCATCCAGTCCAACCCCTGACTTCCATGAAGGAAGACAGCATCAAAACCCTCCTGACAGATGGCCATCCTGCATCTCAATCATAGAATACTAGCATTGGAAGAAACCCAATAGGTCATCCAGTCCAACCTCCTTCTGCCAGTAAGGAAAAGCACAATCAAAGCCATCCAGCCTCAGCTTGAAACTCTCCAGAGAAGGAATAATAGAATCCAAGAGTTGAAAGAGAGCCTCAAAGGCCATCCAGTCCAACCCAGTTCTGCCCTGCAGGAAGTCAGGATCCAAACATTCCTGACAGATGTCCATCCAGCCTTTGCTTAAAAACCTTTAGAGAAGGAAACTCCACAAGTATAGATTTGAGTTGTAAGGGACTCCCAGAAGCCATCTAGTCAAACCCCATTCTCCCAAGCAGGAAGACACAATCCAAACCCTCCTGACAGATGGCCTGCCAGCCTCTACTGAAAAATCTCCAGAGAAGGAGACTCCAGAATATACTCACTTCGATATATTCTGGATCATTTGGTGCTGCTTTTTTTCATGTCAGGAGCGACTTGAGAAACTGCAAGTCGCTTCTGTAGTGAGAGAATTGGCCGTCTGCAAGGACATCGCCCAGGGGGACACCCAGATGTTTTGATGTTTTTACCATCCTTATGGGAGGCTTCTCTCATGTCCCCACATGGAGCTGGAGTTGATAGAGGGAGCTCATCTGCGCTCGCCCTGGGTTGGATTCAATCCTGCAACCTTCAGGTCAGCAAGTCAACCTTCAAGTCATCAATTTACCACCAAAATATCACAATGAATTTAAAACACTGACTACAAAAACATTGACTACTAAAAGGCAGACTGCGTTGGATAATCCAGAACATTGGATAAGCGAATGTTGGATAAGTGAGATTCTACTGTAATATGAAATAATTACTGTGATAGAATAATACAGAACAATATAATCTCTAAAACCAGGTCAGTAAATAAAGAGCAACACTCTGAAAGCAGGGAAATTGGGAATTCCACAAAGGAAACAATCAGGGCCAGCTAACATCTCCCAAGAAAGGATTCTTCCAGAAAGGAAGCTGAGAAGGGAGTGAAGCAGTGTCTATTACCAAAGTCATTATTATTATTATTATTATTATTATTATTATTATTATTATTATTATTACGTTGCTGTAAACCATGAAAATGGCTCCAACTATTCAAAAACACTAAAATCAGAATATATAAAAATTACTGTGGTATAATAAAACAGAACAATACAATCTCTAAAATCAGAAGACTAAATAAAGAACAACACTCTGAAAACAGGGGAATTCCAGACAGGAAACAATCCAGGCCAGCTAACACCTCCTAACAAAAAATTCACGCAAGGAGGAAACAGCCAGGCTTTTCCTATTGATATCTATGGATCTACTCACATTTGCATGTTTTCGAACTGCTAGGTTGGCAGAAGCTGGAGCTAACAGAGGGCGCTCACTCCGCTCCCCGGGTTGAACCTGGGACCTTTCCGTTTGCAAGTTCAGGAGCTCAGTGATTTAACACACTGCGCCACTGGAGGCTCCTAATATAGTCATATATAATGCTAATATTGTGCTATGCTAATAATATAATATATTGTATGTACATATAATTTGAAAGCCGCCCTGAGTCTCCTTCCTGGTGAGAAAGGTAAGATATAAATGTAGTAAATAAAATAATCAAAGTGATTAATTACAACATTCACACTGGCCTCCAACAAACAAGAGTTCTTTCTCCCACCCTGGACCTTCCAGAGATATATAAACCCCACTTGCCTAGTTTCCAACACACCTCACAACAACTGAGGATGCCTGCCATAGATGTGGGCGAAACATCAGGAGAGAATGATGTTATATTATGATATATTATGTTATATTAATGATAATATATAATAATATTATACTACACTAATATTATAATATATTGTATAGTAAAGGTAAAGGTTTCCCCTGACGTTAAGTCCAGCCATGTCTGACTCTGGAGGTTGGTGCTCATTTCCATTTCTAAGCCGAAGAGCCGGCGTTGTCCGTAGACTCCTCCAAGGTCATGTGGCCGGCATGACTGCATGGAACGCCGTTACCTTCCCGCTGGAGCGGTACCTATTGATCTACTCACATTGGCAAGTTTTCAAACTGCTAGGTTGGCAGGAGCTGGGGCTAACAGCGGGCGCTCATTCCGCCCCTGGGATTTGAACCTGGGTCCTTTTGGTCCACAAGTTCAGCAGCTTTAACACACTGCGCCACCACCAGGGGCCCATGTTATGATATATTAATGATAATATATAATAATATTATACTATACTAATATAATATATTGTATATACTGTACATGTAATATTATTATTAATAATATTATAATGTAATACAATATAATAATAATTATAACTCACTATTATAATTGTAGAGTTATATTACATGGAATATTACTAATAATATTGCAATATACAGTAGAGTCTCATTTATCCAACACTCGCTTATCCAACGTTCTGGATTATCCAACGCATTTTTGTAGTCAATGTTTTCAATATATCGTGATATTTTGGTGCTAAATTCATAAATATAGTAATTACTACATAGCATTACTGCGTATTGAACTACTTTTTCTGCCAAATTTGTTGTCTAACATGATGTTTTGGTGCTTCATTTGTAAAATCATAACCTAATTTGATGTTTAATAGGCTTTTCCTTAATGCCTCCTTATTATCCAACATATTCGCTTATCCAACATTCTGCTGGCCCGTTTATGTTGGATACATGAAACTCTACTGTACATGTAATATTAATAATATTATGATTTAATACAATGTAATAATAATTATAATTCACTATTATAATTGTAGAGTTATATTACATGGAATATTAGTAATAATATTGCAATATAGTTGTATAATATAATATATTGTATGTATATATACTTATAAACCGCCCTGAGTCCCTTTCGGGGTGAGAAGGGCGGGATATAAATGTCGCTAATAATAATAATAATAATAATAATAATAATAATAATAATGCTTCTGGAACATGGCCAGTCAGCCTGGAAAACACAGTACAACCCAGTGATTCCAGCCAAGAAAGCCTTCAACAACACAATTTCCTATATAGATTTTGAGTAAATCTCACTCATGACATGTTATGAATGATATCCCAAATGTCTGTACAGTCTTTTTTAAGAGACAACGAAAATAAGCAGTGCATGCACACCTAGTAATCCTAATAAACCTGTGCACAACTGCAATGATTCACCAAGTCACATTTTCTGACCTCATTCTGGGCGGGGAAGGCATGAGACAGGCAGCTTTGTGGCAACTGACTCTCCAAAGGACACACAAGACGTGGGCCGGACTTTTCCAAAACAGCCCACCCCCCCAAATCACATCTCACAACAACAACAACAACAACAACAGCAACAATGCTGGATGACTTCATTCCAGACAGAAAGCAAGCAGAGGCCCCAAAAGCAGAAGCAAAGTTTCAGTTCTCTTCCAATAATCATTTATTTCTTCTTCTTCTCTACCTGTTCCCAATCTGTTTGTTTTATAGGGTTGCCCGAGTTCTTTTTAATTAAAAAGGTCAGTTTGTCCATGTCCTTAATGTCCATCAGTTTTATTGTCCATTGATCAGGTTCTGGCGTTTCTTCTAATTTCCAATATTTTGCATAGGTGACCCTGGTTGCCATAATCATATACAGTACTAGCTGTGCCCGGCCACGCGTTGCTGTGGCGAAGTCCGGTGGTATGGGAAATAAAGTATTGAGGAATTGGTGGTAGTTAAGGTCAAGGGTAAAGGTTTTCCCCTGACATTAAGTCCATTATAAATGGGTTATATAGTTGTGTGGAAGGGCCTTGAGTCTACACTGCCATATAATCCAGTTAAAATCAGATAATCTGTATTTTATAGGCAGTGTGGAAGTGGCCTAGGTGAGGCCTAACTCTGCGTGTTCCCTGGGCTGAGTGGGTTGCTAGGAGACCAAGTGGGCGGAGATTAGCCTTCTAACTGGCAGCAATTGGATAAAAACAATTATTCCTCTCCCTCTAATTAGGACTTTATATTTCCTTTCTTTTTGTTGTACGAACGTAGAGGCATGGATGAGGGGATGTGCTGCCAAGTTTAGTGTTTCTGGGATGTGTAGTTTTGTTGTTTTGTCCTAGGACGAAATTTCATTACCCTTTTATATATATAGATTATACTATACTAATATAATATATTGTATATACATGTAATATTATTATTAATAATATTATGATGTAATACAATGTAATAATAATTATAATTCAAAATTATTATTGTATAGTTATATTACATGCAATATTACTAATAATATTGCAATATAGTCATATATTATACTATATTGTATGTATATATACTTGTAAACTGCCCTGAGTCCCCTTTGGGGTGAGAAGGGCGGGATATAAATGTCGCTAATAATAATAATAATAATGCTTCTGGAACCTGGCCAGTCAGCCCAGAAAACACAGTACAACCCAGTGATTCGGGCCATGAAAGCCTTCGACAACACAATTTCCTATATAGTTTTTGAGTAAATAAATCTCACTCATGACGTGTTATGAATGATATCCCAAATGTCTGTACAGTCTTTTTTAAGAGACAACGAAAGTAAGCAGTGCATGCACACCTAGTACACCTAATAAACCTGTGCACGACTGCAATGATTCACCAAGTCACATTTTCTGACCTCATTCTGGGTGGGGAAGGCATGAGACGGGCAGCTTTGTGGCAACTGACTCTGCTAAGGACACACAAGACGTGGGCCGGGCTTTTCCAAAACAGCCCACCCCCCAAATCACGTCTCACAACAACAACAATAACAATGCTGGATGACTTCATTCCAGACAGAAAGCAAGCAGAGGCCCCAAAAGCAGAAGCAAAGTTTCAGTTCTCTTCCAATAATTTATTTCTTCTTCTTCTCTACCTGTTCCCAATCTGTTTGTTTTATAGGGTTGCCCGAGTTCTTTTTAATTAAAAAGGTCAGTTTGTCCATGTCCTTAATGTCCATCAGTTTTATTGTCCATTGATCAGGTTCTGGCGTTTCTTCTAATTTCCAATATTTTGCATAGGTGATCCTGGTTGCCATAATCATATACAGTACTAGTTGTGCCCGGCCACGGGTTGCTGTGGCAAAGTGGAGGTATTGGTTAAAAATTGTTGTGGAATTTTTATTTGACGTTATTTGCATTTTTAAATTAATTTTATTGTAATTTATCTTTTTTATTTATTATATTTTATTATTTTGTTGTATTATTTCTATTTATTTTGTTATTATAGTATTTTATTGTATTAATTTTAGTGTTTTTAATTATTGTAGTGTTTTTTGTTATTTTTATTGTATTATTTGTATTTATTTTATTTTTTATTCTTTAATTAACACTGGGCTGAGTGGGTTCCTAGGAGACCAGGTTGGTGGAGCTTAGCCTTCTAACTGGCAGCAACTGGATAAAAACAATTATTTCTCTCCCTCTAATTAGGACTTTATTTTTCTTTTCTTTTTGTTGTCGGAACCTAGGGGCAAGGATGGTGGGTTGTGTTGCCAAATTTCTAGGTTCTGGGGCTTGTACTTTTGTTGTTTAGTGGGAGGAACGGACACCATTACTCCTTTATATATATATACTTGAGTATAAGCTGACCCGAATATAAGCTGACCCGAATATAAGCCGAGGCACTTAATTTTTCCACAAAAAAACTGGGAAAACATTGACTCTGGTATAAGCCGAGAGTGGTAAATTTCAGAAATAAAAACAGATATCAATAAAATTACATTAATTGAGGCATCAGTAGGTTAAATGCTTTTGAATATTTGCATAAAGCTCAAATTTAAGATAAGACTGATTTAATTCTGATTAAATCATTATTCTCAACTTCTTCAATGTAAATGGCTTATGTATCCTTTTAATAATAACAATATAAAATAATACATGTAATAATAATAATAAATACAAGAAAATAATACAAGTAATAATAGAGTGAAATAATAAATACAATAATAATAATATCAGAGCGAAATAATAAATATATTAATAATAATAAAAATAGAGTTAAATTAATGTAATAGTAGCAACAATAATAGAGAAAAATAATAAATGTAATAATACCAATAATAATAGAGAAAAATAGTAAATGTACTCTCGAGTATAAACGGACCCAAATATAAGCCAACCAGGACCCTCACTCGAGTATAAGCCAAGGGGGGCTTTTTCAGCCTCAAAAAAAGAGCTTATACTCAAGTATATACAGTATGTAAATAAAAAATCCTAATTTTACCCCTGTGGGAGGGGGCAACTTAGAGAATCAGAAAAGAACCGAACCGCAAAGGACTAGAAGGAAGTCGACACTGATTTTTTTTTTTTTGGGGGGGGGGGGGGGGGGCTGGTGTTTGTCTTTATTTTTAGATTTTTTAAAATTCATTATTTTTTTCTCTATTTTTCTCTCTTTTGTCTCTCTTTCTCCTTCTTCCCTTCCTTCCCTTCCCCCCCACTCTTTCTTATCACTCTCGCTTTCCTTATCATTATTGTTCTCACTCTTTCGGTGTACTATAATTCTATGTACACTAATAAAAAATATTTTTTTAAAAAAGCAGAAGCAAAGTTTTTAAATGGTGTCTAGTGAAAGAACTTCGAGGAAATCCAACTTCTGGCAAACCCACAGAAAGGTGGAAGGGAAACAGACCAGGCATTTCAAATGTTATTAGCATTGTACTGTTTTTCATCGATCTATCCATCTATCCATCTATCCATCCTTTATCTATCCGTCCATGTATCCATCTATCCGTCCATCTATCCATCCATCTATCTATCCGTCCATGTATCCATCCATGTATCCATCCATCTATCCGTCCATGTATCCGTCCATCTATCCGTCCATGTATCCGTCCATGTATCCGTCCATCTATCCGTCCATGTATCCATCTATCCGTCCATCTATCCGTCCATGTATCCGTCCATGTATCCGTCCATGTATCCGTCCATGTATCCGTCCATCTATCCATCCGTCCATCCGTCCGTCCATCCATCCGTCCATCCATCCGTCCATCTATCCGTCCATGTATCCATCCATCTGTCCATCTATCTGTCCATCTATTCGTCCATGTATCCGTCCATCTATCCGTCCATCTATCCATCCTTCTATCCGTCCATGTATCTGTCCATGTATCCATCTATCCGTCCATCTATCCGTCCATCTATCCGTCCATCTATCCGTCCATGTATCCGTCCATGTATCCGTCCATGTATCCATCCATCCGTCCATGTATCCGTCCATGTATCCATCCATGTATCCGTCCATCTATCCGTCCATCTATCCGTCCATGTATCCATCCATCTGTCCATCTATCCGTCCATCTATTCGTCCATCTATTCGTCCATGTATCCGTCCATCTATCCGTCCTTCTATCCGTCCATGTATCCATCTATCCGTCCATCTATCCGTCCATCTATCCGTCCATGTATCCATCCATCCGTCCATGTATCCGTCCATGTATCCGTCCATGTATCCGTCCATCCATCCGTCCATGTATCCGTCCATGTATCCATCTATCCGTCCATCTATCCCTCCATGTATCCATCCATCTATCCATCCATCTATCCGTCCATCTATCCCTCCATGTATCCATCCATCTAT